>NC_041341.1:236000-261000 GCF_004354835.1 Perca flavescens
TAACTCATGACCTTCCTATGTAACCCATGACCTCCCTATGTAACCCATGACCTCCCTATGTAACTCACGACCTCCCTATGTAACCCATGACCTCTCTATGTAACCCATGACCTCCCTATGTAACTCACGACCTCCCTATGTAACCCATGACCTCCCTATGTAACCCATGACCTCCCTATGTAACTCATGACCTCTCTATGTAACCCATGACCTCTCTATGTAACCCATGACCTCCCTATGTAACACATGACCTCCCTATTTAACTCACAACGTCCCTATGTACCTCACGACCTCCCTATGTAACTCACGACCTCCCTATCTCCCTATGTAACCCATGACCTCTCTATTTAACCCACGACCTCCCTATGTAACTCATGACCTCCCTATGTAAACCATGACCTCTCTATGTAACCCATGACCTCCCTATGTAATCACGACCTCCCTATGTAACCCATGACCTCCCTATGTAACCCATGACCTCCCTATGTAACTCATGACCTCTCTATGTAACCCATGACCTCTCTATGTAACCCATGACCTCCCTATGTAACACATGACCTCCCTATTTAACTCACGACCTCCCTATGTACCTCACGACCTCCCTATGTAACTCACGACCTCCCTATCTCCCTATGTAACCCATGACCTCTCTATTTAACCCACGACCTCCCTATGTAACTCATGACCTCCCTATGTAACTCATGACCTCCCTATGTAAACCATGACATCTCTATGTAACCCTATGTAACTCATGACCTCTCTATGTAACCCATGACCTCCCTAAACCATCCCTATGTAAACCATGACATCTCTATGTAACCCTATGTAACTCATGACCTCTCTATGTAACCCATGACCTCCCTATGTAACTCATGACCTCCCTATGTAACCCATGACCTCCCTATGTAACCCATGACTTCCCTATGTAACTCATGACCTCCCTATGTAACTCATGACCTCTCTATGTAACCCATGACCTCCCTATGTGACTCATGACCTTCCTATATAACCCATGACCTCCCTATGTAACCCATGACCTCCCTATGTAACTCACGACCTCCCTATGTAACCCATGACCTCCCTATGTAACTCACGACCCCCCTATGTAACCCATGACCTCCCTATGTAACCCATGACCTCCCTATGTAACTCATAACCTCTCTATGTAACTCATGACCTCTCTATGTAACCCATGACCTCCCTATGTAACCCATGACCTCCCTATGTAACTCACGACCTCCCAATGTACCTCACGACCTCCCTATGTAACTCACGACCTCCCTATCTCCCTATGGAACTCATGACCTCCCTATGTAACCCATGACCTCTCTATGTAACCCACAACCTCCCTATGTAACCCATGACCTCCCAATGTAACTCATGACCTCCCTATGTAACTCATGACCTCCCTATGTAACTCATGACCCCCCTATGTAACCCATGACCTCTCTATGTAACTCATGACCTCCCTATGTAATTATGACCTCCCTATGTAACCCATGACCTCTCTATGTAACTCGTGACCTAGGGTACTAATGTCAGGGCGAACCAATCAGGGATGAGTTCCCTAATGAATATTCATGAGTCTTCCCCTACCACCCAGTAAAAAACAATATCGCGGCCCAGACAACAGAAGATATACTGCTAAATATATGGACACAGAGACCTGTGAAATAAATAAAATTGTGAATGGGTTTGTTGTGTTGTGTTGTGTTGTGTTGTGTTGTGTTGTGTGTGTCCAGCTGGAGGCGCTGCTCCAGACTGGGTCTGCCGGGTCCTGTGGGTCCAGAGAGGAGCTGCAGCAGATCCAGAGTCTGTTTCAAACTGCTTCAACGCTGAAGACAGATATCTGCACTGCCGTCAACGTCAGCGTGAGTACATTCACTCACGTATTACATTTTAAAGTACTTTACATCAGTATTTCCTTCATCTGCTCTCAAGAGTAAGATCCTTTTAGTTTAACATGAAACAGCACCGAAATCCCCATCACCAAACTCCATCAGAGTCCATGTAAATAATCTATATAATACTTTTAGCGTGTATAGAGCCAGCATATCTCCACCAGACTCCATGTAAATAATCAGGACTTTTATCATCATAAAACACACTTCATTCAAAGTGGACAGAAACTAAATAAAACTATTAAAAGCCGTCTTGGTTCATCTTTCCACTGTTCCAACAATCACCACTCTGGTTTGGTTGAAATAAACCCTTAATTCACCCATTTACATGTGGGGATATGCTGGCTCTATACACACTAAAAGTCCTGATTATTTATTATTTAAATATGGAGTATACTGGCTAAAAGTCCTGATTATTTACATGGAGTCTGGTGGAGATATGCTCTATACACGCTAAAAGTCCTGATTATTTACATGGAGTCTGGTGGAGATATGCTGGCTCTATACACGCTAAAAATTATTTACATGGAGTCCTGATTATTTACATCTATACACGCTAAAAGTCCTGATTATTTACTGGTGGAGATATGCTGGCTCTATACACGCTAAAAGTCCTGATTATTTACATGGAGTCTGGTGGAGATATGCTGGCTCTATACACACTAAAAGTCCTGATTATTTAAATGGAGTCTGGTGGAGATATGCTGTCCCTCTGTGTCCCTCTGGCAGGGCTGGACATGTTTCAGCGTGGAGCAGCTCGAGGCTCGACTTGTCTCTCTGGACGCTCTGTGCGTCTCGCGGCTGCAGGAAGCCGAGCACCACGAGGAGAAGCTCCGGCTGACCCGCCTCCTCAGCGATGACATCACCCAGGTGAGGTCAAAGGTTACAGTTCAGGTGTGGTTGGTTTGGGATCATATTCACCTGTACAACCAGCAGAGGCTGCTGTCTGTCTGTCTGACAGTCTGTCTGTCTGTCTGTCTGTCTGTTTCTAACTGTCTGTATGTCTATCTGTCTTTCTGTGTGTGTGTGTGTGTGTGTGTGTGTCTGTCTGTCTGTCTGTCTGTCTGTCTGTCTTTCTGACTGACCATCTGACCGTCTATCTGACTGTCTGTCTGTCTGTTTTTGACTGTCTCTCTGATTGTCTTTGTGTCTGTCTGTCTGTTTGTTACTCTATCTGTCTTTCTTTCTGTCTGTTTCTCTGTGTGTCTGACTGTCTGTCTGTCTGTCTGTCTTACTGTCTGTCTGTCTGTCTGTCTGTCTGTCACTCGGTTATATCAGAGTCTAAATATAACTGAAGTCAGCGAGACACGTTTAGATTTTAGTTCCTCAGTGTAAAGCCGTCTCTCTGCTGTAACACACTGGATCTTACAGTTTTTTACACAGACGAATGCACACCACACACAGAGACACACACACACACACACACACACACACACACACACACACACACACACACACACACAGACACACACACACACACACACACACACACACACACAGACACACACACACACACACACACACACACACAGAGACAGACACACACACAGAGACAGACACACACACACACACACACACACAGACAGACACACACACACACACACAGACACACACACAGACAGACACACACACACACACACACACACACACACACACACACACACACACAGACACACGCACACACAGACACACACTCATGCACACACAGACATACACAGATGCACACACACACAGACACACACACACATAGGCACACACACACACACACACACACACACACACACACACACACACACACACACACACACACACACACACACACACACACACACACACACACTCATGCACACACACACACACACACACACACACTCATGCACACACACACTCATGCACACACACATAGACACATAGCCACACACACACACACACACACACACACACACATGCACTGAGAAGAACAAGAAAGTGAATTCACAGTATTTTATCCCTTTGGCATTAATTCATTTCAGAACCTTGACGACATTTTTCAAAACTCCAACACTTCTTCCTCACTTTTCCATTGCTCGGATTAAATACCCATAAACCCGAAAATCAGCTGTTCAATATGATCCAACTTAACATCAAAGGACTAGTATTACACAAGACCATATTATTTATACTTTTATTTCTCTTTTTCATCAAACTGCAGTTTTTACAAGTTCCCTGCAATTTCATCGCATAAAATTGCATAAATATCCCTCATATTCCATCGCATTTTTTAAGAAAACGTGCTGCATAATTAAGGATTTTTGCCTTCAACAATCACAAAAAAACTCCGCATTTTTCTGGAAGGACTGTTAACGCAACAGTTACTTAACTCTGCTCGGCTCCCATCTCTCCCTCTCGTCCAATCACACTGCTTCTCCATCTCTTCCTGTCACCTCCCGGCAGGGAATTGTTTTGGCATTTTTATGTCTTTCGTTGACAGGACAGCTTAGACTTGAAGGGGGAGAAGGGGGGGGGATAACATGCAGCAAAGGGTCGCAGGTCGGAATTGAACCGGCGACCGCTGCGGTGAGGACTGAGCCTCTGTACGTGGGGCGCATGCTCTACCAAGTGAGCCACCCAGGCGCCCCATCCGAAAACTTTTATTAAAAACAAACGCAAATTAGCATCGCTGTCTGTGTGCGTGTGTGTGTGTGTGTGTGTGTGTGTGTGTGTGTGTGTGTGTGTGTGTGTGTGTGTGTGTGTGTGTGTGCATTCGTCTGTTGCTGTGTGTGTGTGTGTGTGTGTGTGTGTGTCTGTGTGTGTGTGTGTGTGTGTGTGTGTGCATTCGTCTGTTGCTGTGTGTGTGTGTGTGTGTGTGTGTGTGTCGTCTGTTGCTGTGTTGTGTGTGTGTGTGTGTGTGTGTGTGTGTGTGTGTGTTGCTGTGTGTGTGTGTGTGTGTGTGTGTGTGTGTGTGTGTGTGTGTGTGTGTGTGTGTGTGTGTGTGTGTGTTTGTCTGTTGCTGTGTGTGTGTGTGTGTGTGTCTGTCTGTGTGTGTGTGTGTGTGTGCATTCGTCTGTTGCTGTGTGTGTGTGTGTGTGTGTGTGTGTGTGTGTGTGTGTGTGTGTGTGTGTGTGTGTGTGTGTGTGTGTGTGTGTGTGTGTGTGTGTGTGTGTGTGTGTGTGTGTGTGTGTGTGTGTCTGTGTGTGTGTCTGTCTGTGTGTGTGTGTGTGTGTTCGCCTGTTGCTGCCTGTTGTGTGTGTGTGTGTGTGTGTGTGTGTGTGTGTGTGTGTGTGTGTGTGTGTGTGTGTGTGTGTGTGTGTGTGTGTGTGTGTGTGTGTGTGTGTGTGTCTGTCTGTGTGTGGAAAGTAGAACTTTTCCCAGTTTGACATTTTACTGGTGTCACTGGTTGCTGTGTCATTAAGCAGCAGCTGTTGGAGGAATGAGAGGGAGGAGGGGAGGGGGGGACAGAAATACAGGCCCATTCAGCCAACGGGTATTTCCCATCATGCACCTGGCCCTGCGTGTCACCAGGAGCAGCTGAGTGACTCGACTCCTTTATATTAATAATAATAATAACGTTACTAGTATTAATTAACTTACATTTTCAAGCCCCCCAATCTGTTCGCCACAATCAGCTGCTTCTGCACAACGGAGTAATAATTATTATTCTCCCAAAAACAAGTTTCCTTTATTTAGTTAGTATTTATTTATTTTTATTTTTAAGAACTATACAAAAAAAGTTGCAACTTTTTTGCAACAACTCATGTGTTTTATATATATATATATATATATATATATATATATATATATATATATATATACAGGCCAAAAGTTTGGACACACCTTTTCATTCAATGCGTTTCCTTTTTATTTTCATGACTATTTACATTGTAGATTCTCACTGAAGGCATCAAAACTATGAATGAACACATATGGAATTATGTACTTAACAAAAAAGTGTGAAATAACTGAAAACATGTCTTATATTTTAGATTCCTCAAAGTAGCCACCCTTTGCTTTTTTTGATAACTCTGCAAACCCTTGGTGTTCTCTCAATGAGCTTCATGAGGTAGTCACCTGAAATGGTTTTACCTTCACAGGTGTGCTTTGTCAGGGTTCATTAGTGGAATTATTTCCCTTATTAATAAAAAAGCAAAGGGTGGCTACTTTGAAGAATCTAAAATATAAGACATGTTTTCAGTTATTTCACACTTTGTTGTTAAGTACATAATTCCACATGTGTTCATTCATAGTTTTGATGCCTTCAGTGAGAATCTACAATGTAAATAGTCATGAAAATAAAAAGGAAACGCATTGAATGAGAAGGTGTGTCCAAACTTTTAGCCTGTAATGTATATATATATATATATATATAATGTGTTGATGCTGCTGAGTCATCTGAAGGGGATCTCCCTCCATGTTATGTTGGAAGTGATGCCGTCTTTTAAAATAAAAACCTGACTTGTCGTTGAGGACAGTTTCTATTTCTGTCCATCGGTCCGTTTGTTATTTCCAACTGAAGGCATTCAGAGTATTTTACTGGTCATTAGGGATCCCCAGAGGTACTTCAGTACTGCAGTACTTCATCCCAGAGTCCTCCAGCTGAACCCTTTGGTAAGGTACTAGGTAGAGATGTTCTGACACAGATACTAGTAACCAGAAAGCCTCCGATACCGCCTCACACGCTGGTATCGGTATCGGCGAGTACTGGAGATTATGCGCCGATCTGGTATGTAATTTAGCTCATAAGAAAATCTACTTTAAAGTAGTTTTATTCATGTTCTTTTTCTGTTATGACTCGCTGTGAAACTGGATAATTAAATAAAGTTCTGTCGATTTTTACATCTAAATCTTCTTAAAGTGCCCATATTATGAAAATATCCCTTTTTACTTCAGATACAGTATTAGGGGACCACTAAGGTCTATATAAAAGAGACTTCAGATACAGTATTAGGGGACCACTAAGGTCTATATAAAAGAGACTTCAGATACAGTATTAGGGGACCACTAAGGTCTATATAAAAGAGACTTCAGATACAGTATTAGGGGGGACCACTATAAAAGTCTATATAAACCACTAAGGTCTATATAAAGAGACTTCAGATACAGTATTAGGGGACCACTAAGGTCTATATAAAAGAGACTTCAGATACAGTATTAGGGGACCACTAAGGTCTATATAAAGGAGACTTCAGATACAGTATTAGGGGACCACTAAGGTCTATATAAAAGAGACTTCAGATACAGTATTAGGGGACCACTAAGGTCTATATAAAAGAGACTTCAGATACAGTATTAGGGGACCACTAAGGTCTATATAAAAGAGACTTCAGATACAGTATTAGGGACCACTAAGGTCTATATAAAAGCATCCAAAGAGCACCATGTCATGGGACCTTTAAAAGATTTTCGTCAGGTTTTGAGAGACTCTAGTCACGCTCATCAATCAGATTGGTCATTGAGTCCGACTACTATCGACTGTGATAGACAGATGGTTTATCCAATCAGCTAACCAGGATTTCCAGACAGCGGTAGCCCTAATTCTGTTAGCTGCTCGCTAATGCTTTTTCCTCTTGGATCCTTCTTTTGGAATATGGACCAGGAACCTGAAATGGGGCCTTTTAATCTTTTATTCCTAAATTCTCGTTACACGAATGGCAAATCTCCTTTACTGACATGTTGCTAGCTTGCTGAGCTAACGAGCTATGCTTGGCCTGCAGCAGCAGCAGGGGTAGCCTGGCTCGTGGTTGTATTTTCATACGCTTCGTTGATCTGATTGGTTGATTTGGCCCGTCTATCACCAACTATAGGTGGTGATAGACAGATGGTTTATCCAATCAGCTAACCAGGATTTTTGCCCCCCTTCCCAAAAGGAAAGTTACTAGATGGATATGCCGAGCCAATGAGAAGCGATCCATCTGGAGGAGTCAGGTTAGCAATACGTAGGAAATACAGACAACCTTCTGAGACGGTTGTTTTCGTTATAATCAGGAACGTTGTTGAGTGACTAACTTCAGAGATTAGTCCGTCTCTCTCTCAGCTGTCCTCGGCTGACAGATCAGCCACCCGACACCACCGTTCCCCCCTGTGGAGGATTCAAACCCCCACCCCAGCTCTAAAAATAATCTCATCAAAGCTCCGGCGTCTTGCAGACACACGAAGACCAAGCGGAGCGAAACGCAGCGAAAGCAGCTCTCAGCAGAGATACGAGATACTGTGTAAAAAAACACAGTTAAAATCTAAAGAAATGTCTGAAATGTCTCAACAACATTCATGTTCCTCCCAAAAGGATGACTTGGCATTATTTAGAAGGTGATGCTGCCTCTGTGGAGAGAGACACACACACACACACACACACACACACAGAGACACCACATACACACAGAGAGAGAGAGACACACACACACACACACACACACACACACACAGAGACACACACAGAGACACCACATACACAGAGAGAGAGAGACACACACATACACAGACACTGAAAAAAGTGACAAAAGGTGCGAAAAAAGTGACGGAAAAAGTGACAAAAAACATTGAAAAAAGTGAGAAAAACGTCAGAAAATATGTAAAAAATATAAAAACAAATGATGAAAATGAAATTAAAAGAGTTGATTTTGACCCAGAAGTCAGACCAGAAGACGACACAAGGGTTAAATGTGAAAAAATATAAAAACAAACGGTGAAATAACCGTAAATAAATTACAACACAGTGAAAAACATGACAAAAACATTGAAAAAAAGTGACAAAAATATTGAAAAAAGTGACAAAAACTTACAAAAACATTGAAAAATGTGCTATAAAGTGTTTTAACTCTTTCAGCTCCGTGAGTCCTTTAAGGAGCTGAAGAAGCGCTTCAGCAACCTCCAGTTTAACTACCTGAACTACCGTGTACAACTATTGGTAATAAGTTGGTGAAAAACAGCATTCAAAACATTGAAAAAAGTGACAAAAACATTGAAAAACGTGACATTAACATTGAAAAAAAGTCAGAAAAAAGTGACGAAAATATTGAAAAAAGTGACAAAAACTTACAAAAACATTGAAAAAAAGTGACAAAAACATTGACAAAAGTGACAAAAACATTGACAAAAGTGACAAAAATGTCAGAAAATGTGTCAATATACAGACACTGAAAAAAGTGACAAAAGGTGCGAAAAAAGTGACGGAAAAAGTGACGAAAAACATTGAAAAAAGTGAGAAAAACGTCAGAAAATATGTAAAAAATATAAAAACAAATGATGAAAATGAAATTAAAAGAATTGATTTTGACCCAGAAGTCAGACCAGAAGACGACACAAGGGTTAAATGTGAAAAAATATAAAAACAAACGGTGAAATAACCGTAAATAAATTACAAAACATTGAAAAACGTGACAAAAACATTGAAAAAAAGTGACAAAAACTTACAAAAACATTGAAAAATGTGCGATAAAGTGTTTTACCTCTTTCCGCTCCGTGAGTCCTTTAAGGAGCTGAAGAAGCGCTTCAGCAACCTCCAGTTTAACTACCTGAACTTCCGTGTACAACTATTGGTAATAAGTTGGTGAAAAACAGCATTCAAAACATTGAAAAAAGTGACAAAAACATTGAAAAAAAGTTTAAAAAAAGTGACAAAAATATTGAAAAAAGTGACAAAAACTTACAAAAACATTGAAAAAAAGTGACAAAAACATTGACAAAAGTGACAAAAACATTGACAAAAGTGACAAAAATGTCAGAAAATGTGTCAAAAATATAAAAACAAACGGTGAAATAACCGTAAATAAATTACAAAACATTGAAAAACGTGACAAAAACATTGAAAAAAAGTGACAAAAATATTGAATAAAAGTGACAAAAACTTACAAAAACATTGAAAAATGTGCGATAAAGTGTTTTACCTCTTTCAGCTCCGTGAGTCCTTTAAGGAGCTGAAGAAGCGCTTCAGCAACCTCCAGTTTAACTACCGGAACTACCGTGTACAACTATTGGTAATAAGTTGGTGAAAAACAGCATTCAAAACATTGAAAAAAGTGACAAAAACATTGAAAAAAAGTTTGAAAAAAGTGACAAAAATATTGAAAAAAGTGACAAAAACTTACAAAAACATTGAAAAAAGTGACAAAGACATTGACAAAACTGCGAAAAATGTCAGAAAATGTGTCAAAAATATAAAAACAAACGGTGAAATAACCGTAAATAAATTACAACACATTGAAAAACGTACAAAAACATTGAAAAATGTGCGATAAAGTGTTTTAACTCTTTCAGCTCCGTGAGTCCTTTAAGGAGCTGAAGAAGCGCTTCAGCAACCTGCGGGTTAGCTACCTGAAGAGAAACGACCGGCGAGGGAGCACCAAGGCCGCCAGGAACCACCTGCAGCAGGTGGAGCTCAGCGACGAGAGGTTGCAGGTACGAATCCCAGACGGCAGCAGGATGAAGAGGCTGTTTTTACTGTCGCCGCATCCAAGCTGGCGCGCCAACGTCACGTCAAAATGATACGTAGATCTCGCCGGCGAGAGCAGAGGTCTTCACAATTTATTCACAATTATATAAACAAAATATTATGTGTGTTTCTGGCTCCAAGCTGATGCTAAATTAAGTTGAGATTGTTAATTTGTCTATAGCATATGGAATAGATATAAATTTAGGTATGATGCAAATTAGCGACAACAGGCATTATGGTAAAATTCTTTACAAAATGGTAAAATTAATAAAACACATAGTAGATTTCATTCATGTCACAAAGTTGTTAGAACTTCTAAACTGTAAATGACAAATACATGGATCTTGACAACGGCAAGAAAGAAAACACTCTCCTACTCCCTAACATTGACAGTAGTTTATTTAGGGTTAGGGGTAGGATTAGGTGTAGGGTTAGGGGTAGGGGTAGGGTTAAGGGTAGGATTAGGTGTAGGGGTAGGGTTATGGGTAGGGTTAGGGGTAGGATTAGGGGTAGGGGTAGGGGTAGGGGTAGGGGTAGGGGTAGGATTAGGTGTAGGGTTAGGGGTAGGGGTAGGGGTAGGTTTGGGTTAATTTTGCTTACGTGAAACGGATATATCTCCCACTCCGACCGGTCCTACGAGAAACCAGTGCATGCAAAAGGTTCCTAGGTATGTATCGCATGTAAACAAACCGGCATTGGGGGGAATACACATGCTATCTCGCCTGCAGTCGGAATGGAAGTGTTTGATGCAAATTAGCGACAGTCGGCGTTAAGGGTTAGTCAGTCCATTTACATTTACAATTTGGCTATGCGTCCATAATTACGCAAGGCGACGTAACCTGATTGGTTCAGGTCCTTTCCCCTGACCAATCGCTCGAGGTCAAATGCCTAACCCGAACCAATCGACCACTATTGCCAAGCCAAGTGGGTCTTAGTGTGGCCACAGTGGGATTCCTAATTTTGCTGCCAGGACTCTGCAAGTCTCTCCTGTAAACCTACTGGGTTAAGATGAGTTATTTTATGGTGAATGAAAGGCTCGATCTCACCAAGTAGCTCATCCAATCAGATCGCAGCATTGACGTCAATGCTGCTGCCAGTTCTGCCGTTGTTCTACCTTTTTCAGTCGGTAGCCTTTCCTCATTAGCGCCACCTCTGTTCAGGAGAAGACTGCAACTACTGTCGCCACCACCACCAGCGCTGGTATAAATGGCCACGGCGATCTCGTGACGTCACATTTGGCGCGCGGCAGGTCGGGAAAGGCCAGTGTCCTTACCGTTTGAGTCCTGATCCCAGACTGCGTGATTGTAACGGAAAACGCAGGTGACCAACAACACAAAGGACTCACATTGAGCTGCATGTGGTCGTGCAGGCGCTGAGGAAACGTCTGCAGGAAGTGGCGGCCAGGCTGGGGTCAGAGGTCAGAGACGGGGGCGTTGCCAAGGAGACGGAGGACGCCGTCAACCAGCTGCAGAGGCAGATGGGAGAGTTCGAGCGAAGTCTCCACGAACACCAGAAAACTCTGGAGATGACCTGCAGACTGCAGCAAGCCATGGAGGAGGTGATGTGTAGATATACTGTATAGATAGATAGATAGATAGATAGATAGATAGATAGATAGATAGATAGATAGATAGATAGATATTGATATATATATTGATATATATACAGTATATATAATGTATATATCAGAATCAGAATCAGCTTTATTGGCCAGGTTTGCATAGACAAACAAACAGACAAAGGAATTTGACTCCAGTAATGTTTGCTCTCAAAGTACAACACTTAACACGTTAAGAATAAAAACAGAGATGACGGAAAGAAATATATAAAAAATATGGTTAGTGTACAGTATAACAATACAAAAGAATTTACAATTTCACAAAAAATATACAAAAAGAGAGGGAAGGAATAGTGCAATATCGGTCAATATTCTGAGATTTTAGGACTTAAATATAAGTGCAAGGTAGATCAGTGCAATGGTAATGTATTAATAACAATATTGTAATTGTAGGGTTGAAATAGACGTGAGGTAGATGAGCAGAACAGTGGTGACTGACTTGTTCAGTGTAAGGGTGGAGGCTATTTCTGAGTGTTCAACAGAGCAACTCCTTATACACTACTGGTCAAAAGTTTGGGGTCACTTAGAAATGTCCATTCCACTCCATTATAGACAGAATACCAGCTGAGATCAGTTGCATTGTTTTTTTTAACCAGGGCAGCAGTTTTCAGATTACATTATGTGTTTACATAATTGCTCCAATGTTTTCTCAGTTGGCCTTTTAAAATGATATCAGATTAGTAAACAGAATGAGCCTTTGGATCATTGGATGAATGGTTGCTGATAATGGGCAATGTAGATATTGCATTAAAGATCAGCCACATTTTCTACAGTCAACAGTCGACAACCCTTTTGCAATTGTGTACATAATGTAATCTGAAAACTGGTAGTATTTATATATATATGTGTAAATATAGATATATCTAGATATGTATATATCTACAGCTGTAAAGACTGAATAGGGTAGTCGTCAACTGTTAATTTCCAGCTACAGTATTTAGATAATCCATTAGTCAGTTTGAGTCATCTTTGATGATCAAACAGGTAAACTTCTCTGATGTCAGCGTGTTAAATGTGAATATTTTCTAGATTCTTCTCTCCTCTGGGACAGTAATCTGAATATCTTTCATCCTTCCTTCTCTCCCTTTTCTATCATTTCCTTCCTCCTTTACTTACTTCCTTTCTTCCGTCTCTTTTCCCATCCTTCCTTATTTATTCTTCCTTTAGTGAACCCTCCTTTATTCCTTCCTTCCCTTTTCTTTCCATTCTTGCTTCCTTCTTTCCTTCCCTACATTCTTATTTTGTTCTCGGGTCAAAATGTTCCCGTGAATTTGACCCGCGGGCCTTGAGTTTGACCCTACTGTGACCTGCGTTGTGTTTACGTTTATGTTTTGCGTTCACAGTATCAGTTCTGGTGCGAAGACGCCAGCGCGACCATCGCTCGCGTCGGGAAGTTTTCCGCCGAGTGTCGCAGCACCGAAGCCGTCTCCGTCCTGCACCGGCAGTTTGAGAAGTTCGTCTGGCCAACGGTTCCTCAGCAGGAGGAGAGGATCAGTCAGATCACCGAGCTGGCTGTCAGGCTGCACGGTGAGCACCGTAGTATACGGTAGAGTACTGTACTTAAAATCCCTTTTTCTGGTGATTTTGTGTCTCTGGTGCTTCATACAAACTTTGAAAAAAAACCCATCCATGGTGTTCTGAGTGAGATCTGGTTTCTGAATGTGTCCTGCCTTCAGTCTCCTGGTGAGCTGGTCAAAATCTGCACGGCTTTCTACGTCACTAGCCGAAACGAAGGGCCTAGGGGGCTAAACGTTAGCATGCTAGCTCGTTCTCAATGGCAAAACACTGCTACAACACACACTAGTTCACCCTAATCTACAAAAGAACTATTCCATGTCCCTGTTCTGCAGGTATTCCACGCTAAGTTGGAAGTGTGCCCTCGTTTAGAAGAAGTCTCCCGGCTAATCCTGCCTAGTACTGACTGAAGGTGGAGAAACAGCTAGCTAGCTCATGTAGTCCTGACCTAGCTACTGAGCATGTGCGACTGACAACAAAGATGTTACAAAAATGAGATGTCTCACTCTGTACCTAAAACAGAGACCTGAACACAGGGTGAAAAGAGGAGCTGCAGCAATGTGCAGTACAACAAATATATGATGTTTTTACAACCTCTAAATACCATTATGAACCTGAAATGATCATAATATGGACACTTTAAATCCAAATGTTGAGGTACTTGTACTTTACTTAATTCTTTTCTTTTCATGCCACTTTTTACAACTTCTACTCAGCTACATTTCAGAGAGAAAGCAACGCTTGACCTACAAAATCGGTAGTAAATTGCAAATGCAAATTTCCCATTTACATTCATTGAGTTATATGCTAAAACACGTATAACTTGATTATAGCGCCATCTAATGGCCGATTTTTGCCAGATTTGGTGCATAACCCCAGAGCAGCATGGCAAACACGGATCCTAAGTTTAATGTTTATAGCGTTTACTCTGCTAAAGTTTGTGTTGGTCGCTAGCTACAAAAATGTGTTCGTTAGTAATTTACAAATTTTTTACCCAAGCAAAATTCTTTGGGATCTCAACACCGCTGGTACTGGGATCTGCGTAGCCTTGCATACGGGATCCAAGTCTTTTCTGTTATCCATTTTAGTTCTTTTGACAGTTATTTTTGGGTAAAATAATGCAATATCCACTGTTGGAGTGATACTTCTGACAGCAAAATAAGGAAACTCTCTGGACAATTCTGGCGCAAAATGAGCCTAGAGGTTAATAACATATGTGTACTGAGTCGAACGTTCTCTGGGATATGTTTTCATATTAAGGTAGTGAAACCTCCATAGTTCTAGCAGATGCACATCCATTAATCAAGCTGTGCCGGAGTTTGTTTAAAGCGACGTCACTACGGTGACCAGCGTAGCGTGCCGAGTGCAAGCGTAGGGTTTGGTTCAGTGGGGAAAAAATCAAAGGTTCGGCAGAAACCAGAACCTCATCAAAAAGCCCAATATTCAGCTGAATCAGAAGCCCAATCCTGGATTCAGTGGATCCTTGGTCTTTAGCTGCACAACTGGCGATATATATTAGGGCTGTGTTCGATTGAAGAAATTCTTAGTCGACTAACACTCATTCAACCGTATCGACTAATCAATTAGTTGATTTAATCGACAGATCTGTAAATCTGAGTTTCTCCGCAAAGAGTCATGCAAAAGAACCACTTTAATTCTTGTGTTTACCAGAGATGTGCTCGTACGTTTCTTGGTATTGGATGAGCGCAATCATGAACATTTTCAGAATCTAAAATACAATTCTGCATGAGTTTAATCCCAATAACATTAGACATAAATACTGATAATTACACACAAACTGTGTGTTTCAGGGGCGGAGGAAGGACAGCGCTACATGGAGAAGACGCTCAGTAAACACTCGGAGATGGTGGCGTCCATCAGAGAGCTGAGCAACGATCTGATGGAGCTGGAGGCCAAACTGAAGGTAACCGGATGACTTCAGATTACTCTGGAGAGATATGTTGTCACTTTGACTTTGAAGAGACCTTTTCTGTTGATCAGTGTTATAAAGAAACATTTAGGGACCTATCTTGCAGCCGGCGCAGAGCGCAGCAAAGCCTGACGCAAGTGTCTTTACTATTTTAATACCGTCCAGCGCCCACGTCATATACAGTAAATAGCAAACGCTCGTGCACAAGCCTAGGAAATGCGCGTATAGGCGTATTTCATATTTCATATGCTTGTTACACACACAGGGACACAAATCATTTTGGTCTCAAATCATATAGCATCTCTCCTTCTGCTAGCTGCCTGCCCCCACATACACATACCCGACCATCTTGTCAGTGATTGGCTGGAACGTGGTTTGTTGTATTCTGGTGCACAGCCTGCGCCCCTAGTGTTTGTTTGACGTTTACAACCCCTGTTTTGTCTACCGAGACCGGCCTTTTTCACGGTGTGTTCAGGGGCCAGGCAGCTAGCGGATCAAGGACAGATGCCTACGATTTGAGACCGAAATGAAATCGCGCTGAAACCATGCAGGAACTCATAGTGCACCTTTAAAGGTCCCATGACATGAAAATTTCCCTTTATGAGGTTTTTTAACATTAATATGAGTTCCCCCAGCCTGCCTATGGTCCTCCAGTGGCTAGAAATGGTGATAGGTGTAAACCGAGCCCTGGGTATCCTGCTCTGTCTTTGAGAAAATGAAAGCTCAGATGGACCAATCAGGAATCTTCTCCTTATGAGGTCATAAGGGGAAAGGTTACCTCCCCTTTCTCTGCTTTGCCCGCCCAGAGAATTTGGCCCCCCCATGAGAGAGAGAGAGAGACATCATGGCTTTCAAACGAGCAAAGTGGCAGTTGGTCAAGGCCACACACAGTTACTGAAAGATGGCGCAGGATTTTCTTCTAATAGTTTGGGGATTTTTGAGGACACATATTTAAGACATGAAAAGACATTAAAAGAAAGGGCATTTTGCATAATATGTGACCCTTAACGAGTGTTTAAACGTACGCCGATATATCACAGCTGGAAAGCCTCAAACCGCAGCAGGACGCTGGAGAGAAACCGAAGAAGGAAGAGACAGAGACAGAGGAGAAAGAGAAGAAGGAAGAGACAGAGACAGAGGAGAAAGAGAAGAAGGAAGAGACAGAGACAGAGGAGAAAGAGAGAGACGAGAGAGAGACAGAGAAGAAGAAAGAGAAAGAGGAGCAGACCGATAACCGCAGCACACAGGAGGCGGCTGACATGGTAAAAGTAATTTAAACCTTTTATTAAACATATAATTTACACTTTTTGAAGAACTGACCTGAATAAAAAACACATATAAGCTGTACACAATGTTTTGTGTGTGTGTCTCTGTGTGTGTCTGTGTGTATGTGTGTCTGTCTGCCTGTGTGTGCCTGTGTGTGTCTGTGTGTGTGTGTGTGTGTGTGTGTGTGTGTGTGTGTGTGTGTGCCCGTGTGTGTGTGTGTGTGTAAACATAAGCTGTATTTTAATGATATTTTCAGGCTACAATGAAATATTTAAGATTTTGAATCATCTGAATCTGTCTCGTGCATCCAGAACGAGCTGAAAGAGACAGGCCACACCCCCGAGCTGACCGGCGAGCATGATGGGAAGGAGGTTCCCGTGAAGAGGCAGACCGCGGCCAATAGGAAGCCTCCGTTACAGAAGAGCCGCAGCCAGGACACGGACAGACAGACTGAGAGCAGGTAAACACTGAATGGAGCATGGCGCTAAGTGAAAAAGTCGGAGGATCACAAAAAAGCTTTTACAATTCATCCTGAAGGGACCATGAATGTCTGAAACACATTTCATCCAGGGATGCACCCAATCCAGGATTGGGCTTCTGATTGGGCTGAATATTGGGCTTTTTGGCTGCTGTCTGTAGATTCCTTCATGCACAACTCGTATTCTTTTGGATGTTTCATACCAAATGTTGTAACAGCGGCCATGTTGTGTATAGTTTAGGGTCCTCGCCACCACCAGACCAATCAGCATTGAACAGATTGAACATGTAGCTGGACTTGAATGGCCTTTCTTTGACTGAAAGTACTGCCAAACAACTTTCTCTGCTCACCAGTTCCATGTCCACTTTCTCACAGCCTGCTGCATTGAACACTCCACCTACGTAAACACCTTCCCTCACCAGATCCATGTCCACTTTCTCACAGCCTACTGCATTGAACGCTCCACCTACATAAACACCTTCCCTCACCAGATCCATGTCCACTTTCTCACAGCCTGCTGCACTGAACGTTCCACCTACGTAAACACCTTCCCTCACCAGATCCATGTCCACTTTCTCACAGCCTGCTGCATTGAACCCTCCACCTACGTAAACACCTTCCCTCACCAGATCCATGTCCACTTTCTCACAACCTACTGCATTGAACGCTCCACCTACGTAAACACCTTCCCTCACCAGATCCATGTCCACTTTCTCACAACCTGCTGCATTGAACGCTCCACCTACGTAAACACCTTCCCTCACCAGATCCATGTCCACTTTCTCACAACCTGCTGCATTGAACGCTCCACTTACGTAAACACCTTCCCTCACCAGATCCATGTCCACTTTCTCACAGTCTGCTGCATTTAACGCTCCACCTACGTAAACACCTTCCCGTAATAAACGGCGACGTCACTACGGTGACCAGCGTAGCGTGCCGAGTGCAAGCGTAGGGTTTGGTTCAGTGGGGAAAAAATCAAAGGTTCAGCAGAAACCAGAACCTCATCAAAAAGCCCAATATTCAGCTGAATCAGAAGCCCAATCCTGGATTCAGTGAATCCTTGGTCTTTAGCTGCACAACTGGCGATATATATTAGGGCTGTGTTCGATTGAAGAAATTCTTAGTTGACTAACACTCATTCAACCGTATCGACTAATCAATTAGTTGATTTAATCGACAGATCTGTAAATCTGAGTTTCTCCGCAAAGAGTCATGCAAAAGAACCACTTTATTCTTGTGTTTACCAGAGATGTGCTCGTACATTTCTTGGAAATAAGTCATTCAGCATGAAAAAGCATCAAACATGACTAATGGACTAAAGAGATCTAAGTCAACTAAGACCAAAACGACAGATTAGTCGACTTTATATATATATATATATATATATATATATATATATATATATATATATATAGTTCCTTGTGTCCTCTCTCCTTTAGACAACAATTGCACAGCCAGAGGTTCACCTCCTCCTACTGCTCCCCCCACTCCCTCAGCCTCTCCTGCTCCCCAGTGGAGGCCAACCGAAGGGTCCACGCCATACACAGCCAATTAAAGCCTCAGGCCACGCCCCCTCCCTCTGTGATTGGCCCAACATTCTCGGACATCCAGAGGGAATTTCAGAGAAAGATGGTGCAAGTTCATTTATGCAGTGTGTGTGTGTGTGTGTGTGTGTGTGTGTGTGTGTGTGTGTGTGTGTGTGTGTGTGTGTGTGTGTGTGTGTGTGTGTGTGTGTTGGGAGAGGTAAGGAGTTTGATTGCATAGTTTTGTTAGTGTGGGGTGGGGGGTTGGTTTTAGTAAGGGGGAACAATTGAGCACATGATAGTTTTAATTGTAAATTAGGTTTGACTGTGGTTGTAAAATTGCATATTTTAATGTTTTGTATTTCACTTGCATGGAATTGTTATTGTGTTACTGACCTGCCGAGGGACTACAGGCGGAAAATTTGTGCTACAACCTGGCTCAATGAATCTCTCCTTGTTTCTTGTACAAGGTTAATGTTAATTTGTGCATCGTCTCTGTTTAAATAAAATTAATCTGAAGTGGTCCCCTGTTTCCGCGGATCAAACATGACACCGCTTCAGGTTAACCATTTAATAGTTAATTTCATGTGGGGTCCCCCAGGGGTCAATTTTAGATCCTCTTCTATTCTCCATTTACATGCTGCTTTCAGGCCGCATTTTAACCCTCCCGCTGACCTGCAACTTTGGGCTTTTCTGGGTCGAAATTTCAACATTTTGTTGTTCTTTTTCTACACTTTTGACGTTTTTGTCAATTTTATTCACATTTTTTAGTCACTTTTTTCAATTTTATTTTTCACATTTTTTGGCGTTTTTTTAATTATGTTTTTGTCAATATCTTAACATGTTTTTTGGCGTTTTTTCTTATTCTTTTGTCACTGTTTTGTCACCTTTGGCAATGGTTTTTTGGTCACTTTTTTGGCCACTGGAATAAAAAAAAACAGAGCCAAACAAAGAATTTTGTTCTTTAATTACCTTTTTTTGTCACTTTTGTTTTTCTAATTATGTTTTGATACATTTTTTAACTCGCTTTTTCTTCAGTTTTTTTTCTTCAGTCTTTTCACATTTTTGTCACCTTTGGCAATGTTTTTTTGTCGATTTTTTTGAATTTTTTCCTGCGTTTTGGTAGCTTTTTCCATAATTTTTTCACTTTTTTTCAACATTCTTTTGTCATAGTTCTGATATAGAAAGTTTTTGTAAACGGGTCAAATTTGACCCGAGGACAACAGGAGAGTTAAAAAACAGTAAGTTTCATAAAAGTTTCACAAAAATGTATTCAAAGATGTATCGCGGTTCTCTTACGTAAGTTAAGTTACGTAACATACTTATTTAAACCCAAACCATTATCTTTTCCTAAACCTAATCAACAACTTGTTTCCATGGTGCCTGCGCATTCAGAGGCTCGTGGTTATTTCATGTATTACATGTGACATCTACCACCCCAAAGTTTGATCCTTTTTTACCCAGGATGCATCAGCAGGAGGCCTGTTGGAGGCAGAGCTCCAGCAGCATGAAGTGATGACAGAGGATTCTCTCTCCAATGACGAATACGATTGTGCGTCACCTGACGACATTTCGCTGCCGCCGCTGGCCGAGACACCAGAGTCCTACTGGGTTCAATCAGACGTTGAGGAGGGCTTCTGTTTCAGTTCCCACAGCATCCACATCAACCAGTACAGCCAACAGTCTGAGCATAGTGGTTCTGGTGCAGCCCGTCAACAGAGAGAGTCCAGTCTGACCGAAAGTTGTCCAACTCCTCCACCCAATTACAGCAGCACCAGGTGTGTATGAGGACACATCTCAGAAACAGAACTAGATTCATCTGTATGATTCTGGGCACATTTCAGTCGTTACTCAAGTATATCAGTATTCAGTTCAGTTTTACAGCGTCTTAAAAGGTGCATTCAGTTTAGTTTTAGAGCATCTTAAAAGGACCTGAAAAGTATTAAGGTTCGATACCTGGCCCTACTAAAGGATAATCTAATCAAGTTCAAGTTTCTTTATTTGTCACATGCATAGTCATACACTTACAACAAGCAGTGAAATTAATTCCTGACTCCACTCCAACTGTGCTATCACATAACTAATAGCATAATAAGTTAAGTTATAAAATAAAAGTTAAGTTTAAAATGAATGAATAAATAAAAAGCTAGAGATAAAAGATATACCACCCATATATATACCATATACCATATAATAAATCCTGTACTACTAAGGGGCTCAGTAAAGTCCAGTGCTTAAAGTGCAAAGTGCAAAATGCAGTTTATGAGGGAGGTGCATGTCATGTTTGATTCAGGAGCCTGACAGCTTGTGGCTAAAAACTCCTCCTGAGTCTTTCTGTATTAGCCATGATGCTCCTGATGCTTAATGTAGGGCTGCAACTAATGATTATTTTAATCATAGGCGTAATTTACAGGGGGGATGGGGGGTGGTAACAACCCCACCCAAAAAAAAAAATTATAATTTCCTTTTCTTAAATAAAGACATAACTTGATGCAAAAAAAAAGCACAAATTGTAGCAGAAAAATTCCCCTGAATGCAGAAAATTAAGTGTTTGATGATTAGAATTTCAGAAGAAACTAGAACATACGTATTCACGTCGATCTGCAACTTTGTGTTTTTCTTGGTCGAAATTTCAACATTTAGTTGTTGTTTTGTCTACACTTGTCAACTGTCAACGTTTTTGTCAATTTTATTCAAATTTTTTTGTCACTTTTTTAATGATGTTTTTGTCAATTTTTTAACAAGTTTTTGTCACCTTTGGCAATGTTTTTTTTGTCACTTTTTCAAATTTTCTTGGTCACTTTTTTCAGCGTTTAAAAAATTAAATGTTTTTGTCGATTTTCTTCCTGTGTTTTTGTAGTTTTTTCCAACATTTGTCATTTTTTTCAACGTTCTTTTGTCATAGTTCTGATATAGAAAGTTTTTGTAAAAGGGTAGAATTTGACCCGAGGACAACAGGAGGGATAAGAAGCTAGAATCTTGTCATTAGTTTCTTGGTTTGAGTTTGTTCCTGTTGTGTCTTACAGGTTCAGATCAGAGTCCAGTTCATTTGTCCAGAGTCCTCTGACAGTTCCTCCTCCAGGACTGCTCACCAGCACTCTGTCCAACATCCTGATAACCGGAAAGACCAGCACAGCCAACATCTCCCAAAGAGCTGACCTCTCCCTGGGCGCCACTGAACCGAAAGTCCCATCTGAATCCAACCAAGTCCACAAAAGGAACACTCCAGACAATTGTGTCCCTGATAAGAGGAGCCTTTCACCAACTGACCCCTTATTAAAGGAACACAAAAGTCTAAACAACCATCATCAGAGGAGTCCAGGTACCCTGGTTAAGATCACCAAAAATGTTGCATCCAAAGATGAGACCATGCCACAGACAGAACCCATTTCCATGGTTGCAGAGCTCAATCCCAGAACCACCTCCCAACTCTTCCAGGCCAATGGCTCAGACCATGATCTCCACAATGACAAGACCCCTCCACAAGACCAGAGATTCCTCAAATGCAGCACTATTTGTCCTCTAAACAGAACTTCCATTTGTCAAAACAATCCACAATCCTCCTCTGACTCTAAGAAAGACCTCCATTTGGACATAAACTTCTCCAAAACTAAGAAGGAAACATCCCTAGTCTCCAAACCTCAGAGGGGCGGTCTCACTAACACCAGCACCAGCACAATTACCCAGCAGAACACTGACTTCCAATCCTCCCCTTCAGACATTCTTCACACCTTGGCACAGGCAAGCAGCAGCATCAGTTCACACCAGAGTGAGACCTTGCCAAAGATCGATCCGGTCCAACAGGCTGGAGGGTTTGCTCAGAGCCCCAACCTCAAAGACAGGATCCAAGACACTGGGCTCCTCAGATCTTGTGCAACTTGCCTCCAAACAACAACAGCCCTCCCTCAAGAAGGCAATATTTCCCAGCCCTATCCAGCTTCTAGGAGAGGTCTTAATCAGGATGTACCTTTCTTCCAAATCAGCAAAGAAACACCCTCAGTCTCCATCAGCCAAAGCAGCAACCTGACCACTACTGTCAAACAAACTGTGACACAGGCAAGCAGCAGCCTCAGTTCACCCCAAGAAAGTCTGTTATCTCAGAGTGAGACCTTGTCACAGATTGATCCATTCGCACTGGCCAAAGGATTTGCTCAGAGTCCCGGCCTCAAAAACAAGACCAGTGGCACTGGGGACCTCAAATCCTGTTCAACTTGCCTCCAAACAGCCACCACCCTCCCTCAAGATGGACATCTTTCACAGTCTAACCAAGGTTCCACGAGAGGCCTTGATCGGGATGTACTTTCTTTTCTAACCAGCAAAGTTACATCATCATTCTCCATCCCCCAAAGCAGCAGCCAAACCACAGCCACTACTGTCAAACAAACCAAGCACTGCCAGTCCACCTCTCCAGATACTCATCACACCTTGGCACAGGCTAGCGATTCACCCCAAGAAAGTTGGTTATCCCAGAGCGAGTCCTTGCCAAAGATCAATCTCGTCACCCAGGACAGAGGGTTTGCTCAGAGCCCCGGCCTCAAAGACAGTATCAGAGACACTTGGCCCCTTCCTCCAGAGCCAAACGACATCAGCAACATCAGTCTATCTAGCAGTACCATTACCAAGAGTAATAGAGTCAGCAGCAAGCAGAACCACCAGACAGTCTACTCCCTCCACGAGTCCTTGATCTCTACCTGTACCCAGCAGTGTGTGCATGACCCTGGCATGACCCTGGGTAGTCCTGCCAAGCCCACTCCTCCTCCTCCTCCTCCTCCTCCTCCTCATCCCAAACCACAGACCCAAGCTTTGGCTCAGCAGGCTAATCCGCATGTCACCCCCTTTTCCTCTCCACATCATCTACTAACTCCAGAGCAAGACCCAAACATTTGTCAGCCCATGGCCATCTGTGAGGAGATCAGGCTTACTCCTCAGATCCAAGGGCCTCCCCTTCCTGCTCCTCATCCTGCTCCTCTTCCCCAGGCCCAGGCAGAGTCTCTTCCCCAGGGAAAAGCCTCTAAACCTGACCCTCCCTGCTTCACCAGGCCCCTGTCTAGAGCTACTGTCATGGAGGGCTCTCCAGTGACGCTAGAGGTGGAGGTGACGGGACACCCAGAGCCCACGCTCACCTGGTGGGTAGCATATAACCAGCTACACAATAACACACAAGCTTTGTGAGATTATTAACTACACAGCTCAGCTTAAGGCTCCCTTCACACCTGCTTTAACATGTGCTTGATGTTGGGTTCTTACACATTTTTTTTTGTGCCTTAAACAGTCTTAGAAAACTGTTTTTAAAACAAATTAGCTAGCAGGTACTAACTAATGGTAGCTTACTTGCCAAGGACAATTAGTATTCCAGTACCAAGTGGTTTTACTTCATTTGTTTTTGGCTCCAAATCTCTCGCCATGTGTCAAACTAGCTAATTCAAAATGTTAAAAATACCCCAAATTCGTCTGTGTCTGACTGACACATGTACGACATCACTTATGTCGAGACATCACCATTAGTTATGAATTTAAATGTAGTTTGGAGATGAAGTGACATTTAAATGTGCAGCCCTGTCCCCCATAAAATTACATTCCTATACAGCGAAACTGCATTCTTAATTACGGAAATTAATTTTTCAGTAACTGCTGCGCGTTGTGAAATGGCCGTTGTTTTAAACTTGGTCAACGCTGTGAATTGAAACAAAGCTAATTGGTAAAGTTTGGGTTAAAATTTGTATTTTTAAGTTATGTACGTAAGTTGAGTTAAGGACGTAAGTAAACACTTGTAACATGAATTATTTTCCAGTTAGAGGTGAAACATTAACAAATTGAAGCCTACATGCCAACATTCTTGTACTTTAATCAAGTATTGCCCTTTTTTCACTGTATACTGGCCTCTGAAAAGACAGTATGATGTATTGTAGTGAGTATACTGTACTGTATACAGTGTTGTGAAAGTTCACTTTTTATATGAACTAGTTCAAAGTTCAGTTCACAAATTTTAAAATGAACTAGTTCAGTTCATACTTCAAAATGTTGAACTAAGTTCACAGTTCCAAAAATGACCTTATTTCATGGCTCTTTTTTTCCATATGTTGCAGCAAGCTATTATTTTTCTAAATTATTGCCACAGCCCAAATATAGAACCACAGACAGCAATTATTTTATCAGTTTTAATACTGAAACTATGCGTCAGATTTCATGTTCATATCCAATCAGTTCAACGTGCCGTTTCAGGTTTGCTGTGGATGTGACAGAAGTGCAGATTTTCTTTTTTGAAAGCCGGCGGGCAAAGTTTGCCAGAAATGTCAGATTTTTCCATCCTCACCGACCTCGTCATAAAACTGGTTTAAATGATCATACGAAGCCTCCACGCT
>NC_041341.1:266000-268500 GCF_004354835.1 Perca flavescens
GGAGATATGCTGGCTCTATACACACTAAAAGTCCTGATTATTAACATGGAGTCTGGTGGAGATATGCTGGCTCTATACATGCTAAAAGTCCTGATTATTTACATGGAGTCTGGTGGAGATATGCTGGCTCTATACATGCTAAAAGTCCTGATTATTAACATGGAGTCTGGTGGAGATATGCTGGCTCTATACATGCTAAAAGTCCTGATTATTTACATGGAGTCTGGTGGAGATATGCTGGCTCTATACACACTAAAAGTCCTGATTATTTACATGGAGTCTGGTGGAGTTGGTGATGGTGATTTCGGCACTGTTTCATGTCTGTTTTTGCAACTCAAAGGCTCAGATTAATATTGTAAGTGTCTGACAACATTATGGGATGGATCCCTACAGAGATAGAGCTTTTAGTTAAAGAGTAAGATCCTTTTAGTTTAACATGAAACAGCCCCGAAATCACCATCACCAAACTACACCAGACTCTAGGACACCAATCCAGGTTGAAAAATACTGAAGTTACCCTTTATATTTCATGTCATGACTTTTAAACATCACACAGACACACAAACACACACACAGACAGACACACACAAACACACACACACACATACAGATACACACACACACACACACACACACACATACAGATACAGACACACACACAGATACAGACACACACACACAGACAGACACACACAAACACACACACACATACAGATACACACACACACACACACACACATACAGATACAGACACACACACAGATACAGACACACACACAGATACAGACACACACACACACAGACAGACACACACACACAGACACACAAACACAGACACACACAGATACAGACACACACACACATACACACATACAGACACACACACACACATAGATACCAACACACACACACAGACACACACACACACATACAGATACAGACACACACATACAGATACAGACACACACACACACATACAGACACACACACACCTCTACTTACTGAATGTAACTGTTGAATAAAGTCATATTAAATGTGTTTGTGCTGTGTATAATTTTCGCCTTCATGTCTCTTTAATCCACATTAATGGGGGAATTACTGGAATTGTTGGGTCTTTGTAAATTATAGAGTGTGGTCTAGACCTACTATATCTGTAAAGGGCCGTTACAGAGTCAATAGTTGGCTAGCACTGACCGATACATTGATAAAAGGTCACTTAAACATGGTTTAGCAGGTTTTAAATATATATAAATACATTTGGGTCAAATTCAAAGAGCTTTATTAGCATGACCATATTGACATACAGTATGTCTAAAGCACATAAACAGGGAAACATGTTACACATTAACACCCAGTAGGATGCAGACAGTAAACATTAAGGTATACATTATAACACACATATATATATATATATATATATATATATATATATATATATATATATATATATATATATATATATATATATATATATATATATATATATAACATTCATCAGGTCAACACAATGTTACAATATGAACAACACTGATGATATCTGCAACAACATGAACACAACAATATTACAGCTGTGTGTGTGTATATCTGTGTGTGTGTGTGTCTTTGTCTTTGTGTGTGTGTCTGTGTCTTTGTGTGTATCTGTGTGTGTGTCTGTGTCTTTGTGTGTGTGTCTGTGTCTTTGTGTGTGTATATCTGTGTGTGTGTGTGTGTGTGTGTGTGTGTGTGTGTGTGTGTGTCTGTGTCTTTGTGTGTGTGTATATATGTGTGTGTGTGTGTGTGTGTGTGTGTGTGTGTCTGTCTGTGTGTGTCTGTGTGTGTGTGTGTGTGTGTGTGTATATCTGTGTGTATCTGTGTGTGTGTGTGTGTGTGTCTGTGTGTGTATATATGTGTGTATCTGTGTGTGTGTGTGTGTGTGTGTGTGTATCTGTCTGTGTGTATGTCTGTGTCTTTGTGTGTGTGTCTGTGTCTTTGTGTGTGTGTATATCTGTGTGTGTGTGTGTGTGTGTGTGTGTGTGTGTCTGTGTCTTTGTGTGTGTGTCTGTGTGTGTGTGTGTATATCTGTGTGTGTGTGTGTCTGTCTGTGTGTGTGTGTGTGTGTGTGTGTGTGTGTGTGTGTGTGTGTGTGTGTGTGTGTGTGTGTGTGTGTGTGTGTGTGTGTGTGTGTGTGTGTGTCTGTATATCTGTGTGTATCTGTGTGTGTGTGTGTGTGTGTGTGTGTATCTGTCTGTGTGTATGTCTGTGTCTTTGTGTGTGTGTCTGTGTGTGTGTGTGTGTGTATATATATGTGTGTGTGTGTGTGTGTGTGTGTGTGTGTGTGTGTGTGTCTGTGTCTTTGTGTGTGTGTCTGTGTCTTTGTGTGTGTATATCTGTGTGTGTGTGTGTGTGTCTGTCTGTGTGTGTGTGTGTGTGTGTGTGTGTGTGTCTGTCTGTGTGTGTGTGTGTGTGTGTGTGTGTGTGTGTGTGTGTGTGTGTGTGTGTGTCTGTATATCTGTGTGTATCT
>NC_041341.1:278500-283500 GCF_004354835.1 Perca flavescens
ACACATACGCAAACACAGACACAGAACGACACACGCACACACACACACACACACACACACACACACACACACACACAGAGAGAAACACACATAGACACACACAGACACACATATGCACACACAGACACAGAGAGACACACACACACACACACACAGACACACACACATAGACAGAAACATGGACACACACACACACACACACATAGACACACACACACACACACACACACACACACACAGACAGACAGAGAGACACACACACACATAGACACACACACACAGGAAGAACACAGTTAGGAGTTAATCTGCCATATAATATATACATATATATATTATGTATATATTATATATATATATATTTTATATAATATATATATATATATATATGTATATATTATTTATATATATTTATATATCTATCTATCTATATATATTATATTTAGATATATATATCTGTTTGAGTCCTTGTCTATGAGAATGTGTGTGATGCTGATGGAGGATTCTTCTCTGGATGAATGGATCACTGTTTGGTCTCAACAACATTCCTGTTTAACACAGTGATTCACACTGATTCATCTATTATCAAAGCTTAATACCTTTTTAAAAACTACATTTCAGCATTTGAAACGTGTTTAATTGGCTCCTGAGTCTGGAGTCTGATTGGCCCTGGTTGGCCCTGATTGGCCCTGGTTGGCCCTGGTTGAACTGGATTGGCCCTGCTTTGACCTACTTGGAGCCATTAGGCCTCGATTGGACTATAATTAGCTTTAATTATCCAGGTTGGCCTGTGGTTTGGTTTGGATCCACTTCTCTCATTGGCCCTGGTTGTTTCCTTTTAGCCTGGTTGTTTCCTATTTGTCTCTCATTGGCCCTGGTTGTTTCCTATTTGACTCTCATTGGCCCTGTTTTTTTCCTATTTGACTCTCATTGGCCCTGGTTGTTTCCTATTTGACTCTCATTGGCCCTGGTTGTTTCCTATTTGACTCTCATTGGCCCTGGTTGTTTCCTATTTGACTCTCATTGGCCCTGGTTGTTTCCTATTAGCCTGGTAGTTTCCTGTTAGTCTGGTTGTTTCCTATTAGCCTGGTTGTTTCCTATTTGTCTCTCATTGGCCCTGGTTGTTTCCTATTTGTCTCTCATTGGCCCTGGTTGTTTCCTTTTTGACTCTCATTGGCCCTGGTTGTTTCCTATTTGATTCTCATTGGCCCTGGTTGTTTCCTATTAGCCTGGTAGTTTCCTGTTAGTCTGGTTGTTTCTTATTAGCCTGGTTGTTTTCTGTTAGTCTGGTTGTTTCCTATTAGCCTGGTTGTTTCCTATTTGTCTCTCATTGGCCCTGGTTGTTTCCTATTTGACTCTCATTGGCCCTGGTTGTTTCCTATTAGCCTGGTAGTTTCCTGTTAGTCTGGTTGTTCCCTATTGGCCTGGTTGTTTCCTATTAGTCTGGTTGTTTCCTATTGGCCTGGTTGT
Source organism: Perca flavescens (assembly GCF_004354835.1). NCBI lineage: Eukaryota > Metazoa > Chordata > Actinopteri > Perciformes > Percidae > Perca > Perca flavescens. Next base: position 279,968 of record NC_041341.1, read on the forward strand.
TTCCTATTAGTCTGGTTGTTCCCTATTAGTCTGGTTGTTCCCTGTTGGCCTGGTTGTTTCCTATTAGTCTGGTTGTTCCCTATTAGTCTGGTTGTTCCCTATTGGCCTGGTTGTTTCCTATTAGTCTGGTTGTTCCCTATTAGTCTGGTTGTTCCCTATTAGTCTGGTTGTTCCCTATTGGCCTGGTTGTTCCCTATTAGCCTGGTAGTTTCCTGTTAGTCTGGTTGTTTCTTATTAGCCTGGTTGTTTCCTGTTAGTCTGGTTGTTTCCTATTAGCCTGGTTGTTTCCTATTTGTCTCTCATTGGCCCTGGTTGTTTCCTATTTGACTCTCATTGGCCCTGGTTGTTTCCTATTAGCCTGGTAGTTTCCTGTTAGTCTGGTTGTTCCCTATTGGCCTGGTTGTTTCCTATTAGTCTGGTTGTTTCCTATTGGCCTGGTTGTTTCCTATTAGTCTGGTTGTTCCCTATTAGTCTGGTTGTTCCCTGTTGGCCTGGTTGTTTCCTATTAGTCTGGTTGTTCCCTATTAGTCTGGTTGTTCCCTATTGGCCTGGTTGTTTCCTATTAGTCTGGTTGTTTCCTATTAGTCTGGTTGTTCCCTATTAGTCTGGTTGTTCCCTATTAGTCTGGTTGTTCCCTATTGGCCTGGTTGTTCCCTATTAGTCTGGTTGTTCCCTATTAGTCTGGTTGTTTCCTATTAGTCTGGTTGTTCCCTATTAGTCTGGTTGTTTCCTATTGGCCTGGTTGTTCCCTATTAGTCTGGTTGTTTCCTATTAGTCTGGTTGTTTCCTATTAGCCTGGTTGTTTCCTATTGGCCTGGTTGTTTCCTATTGGCCTGGTTGTTCCCTATTAGTCTGGTTGTTCCCTATTAGCCTGGTTGTTCCCTATTGGCCTGGTTGTTCCCTATTAGTCTGGTTGTTCCCTATTAGCCTGGTTGTTCCCTATTAGTCTGGTTGTTTCCTATTTGCCTGGTTGTTCCCTATTGGCCTGGTTGTTCCCTATTGGCCTGGTTGTTCCCTATTAGTCTGGTTGTTCCCTATTAGTCTGGTTGTTTCCTATTAGTCTGGTTGTTTCCTGTTAGTCTGGTTGTTCCCTATTAGCCTGGTTGTTTCCTGTTAGTCTGGTTGTTCCCTATTATTCTGGTTGTTCCCTATTAGTCTGGTTGTTCCCTTTTAGTCTGGTTGTTCCCTATTAGCCTGGTTGTTCCCTATTAGCCTGGTTGTTTCCTATTAGCCTGGGTGTTTCCTATTAGTGTGGTTGTTCCCTATTAGTCTGGTTGTTCCCTATTAGTCTGGTTGTTCCCTATTAGTCTGGTTGTTTCCTATTGGCCTGGTTGTTCCCTATTAGTCTGGTTGTTCCCTATTAGCCTGGTTGTTCCCTATTAGTGTGGTTGTTCCCTATTAGTCTGGTTGTTCCCTGTTAGTCTGGTTGTTAGTCTGGTTGTTCCCTATTAGTCTGGTTGTTCCCTATTAGCCTGGTTGTTTCCTGTTAGTCAGGTTGTTCCCCATTAGCCTGGTTGTTCCCTATTAGCCTGGTTGTTTCCTATTGGCCTGGTTGTTCCCTATTAGTCTGGTTGTTTCCTATTAGTCTGGTTGTTTCCTATTAGTCTGGTTGTTCCCTATTAGCCTGGTTGTTCCCTATTAGCCTGGTTGTTCCCTATTAGCCTGGTTGTTTCCTATTAGCCTGGTTGTTTCCTATTAGCCTGGTTGTTTCCTATTAGCCTGGTTGTTCCCTATTAGCCTGGTTGTTCCCTATTAGTCTGGTTGTTTCCTATTAGCCTGGTTGTTTCCTATTGGCCTGGTTGTTCCCTATTAGCCTGGTTGTTCCCTGTTATTGGCCTGGTTGTTCCCTATTAGCCTGGTTGTTCCCTGTTATTGGCCTGGTTGTTCCCTATTAGCCTTGTTGTTCCCTGTTAGTCTGGCACAGCAAAGACAACATCGGCAGTATTGACGGCAAAATAGGCTCCAGAATATTTCCTTCTGGTTGACAGGGGACATATTAGAAAACTGATATTATTCATTATTATTTTAAATTACATTTATATATATATCTGCATTTATGTCAAAACCTCAAGACTTTCAAACATCATCACGCTGAGAGTTTCTTTCATGTTCTCAACACTTGAAGGAACAGACGGCAACAGCTGTTACATCACCTCACCCCACATCCTGGTTATTACAGGTTATAAAAAGGCCTCTGATTGGTCCGTCGTGTCAGCTTCAAGCTGGGTGTCTTCTTTCCCCTTTAGTCCTTATTTTGGCTCCCACGTTCAATTAGAAATAAATACTTTTAAACAAACAAGCGAGTCCCAAGTCCCTGTGGTTTCCACATTCAAATCAGTTTAACAGACCAGTTGTTTTCTAGCCAACTGATTAGTTATGATAAAGAGACCCATTCGTGTACGTTTCTCTGTGGGTTTAGTTAGATGTTGTTGGGGATCGTGTGGTGACCTTTGAGCTGCAGACCTTACACACACCTCGCTGTTGTCTTCTTACTGTGAGTCTGATTCATGGTGCTGAGGAGGCTCCACACACAGCTTTCTCCGCAGCTACGTCAGAGGTCTGGAGTTTATACTGGTCTCGTAGCAGGGCCCACGTGTGTGTGTGTGTGTGTGTGTGTGTGTGTGTGTGTGTGTGTGTGTGTGTGTGTGTGTGTGTGTGTGTGTGCGAGATGGCATTTTGTGAGGTTTATTTATCCAGTTCTCGTCAAACAAACATTTTAAACAAAGGAACAATGGCGTCTGTAGGCTCAGCCCTCGCCGGTGTCTCCATCCTACACACCTGATCACCCCGATATGACTTCACCTGGTGTCTCTAAAACTAAACTGAATACATCTTTAAGACGCTCTAAAACTAAACTGAATGCACATTTAAGATGCCCTAAAACTAAACTGAATGCACCTTTAAGACCCTCTAAAACTAAACTGAATGCATATTTTAAGATGCTCTAAAACTAAACTGAATGCACCTTTAAGACCCTCTAAAACTAAACTGAATGCATATTTTAAGATGCTCTAAAACTAAACTGAATGCATATTTTAAGATGCTCTAAAACTAAACTGAATGCATATTTTAAGATGCTCTAAAACTAAACTGAATGCACCTTTTAAGATGCTCTAAAATTAAAATGAATGCACCTTTTAAGATGCTCTAAAACTAAACTGAATGCATATTTTAAGATGCTCTAAAACTAAACTGAATGCATATTTTAAGATGCTCTAAAACTAAACTGAATGCACCTTTTAAGATGCTCTAAAACTAAACTGAATGCATATTTTAAGATGCTCTAAAACTAAACTGAATGCACCTTTAAGACCCTCTAAAACTAAACTGAATTCAACTTTTAAGATGCTCTAAAACTAAACTGAATGCACCTTTTAAGACCCTCTAAAACTAAACTGAATGCCCCTTTAAGATGCTCTAAAACTAAACTGAATGCATATTTTAAGATGCTCTAAAACTAAACTGAATGCACCTTTTAATATGCTCTAAAACTAAACTGAATGCATCTTTAAGACCCTCTAAAACTAAACTGA
>NC_041341.1:288500-296000 GCF_004354835.1 Perca flavescens
CATTGTTCAGCTTTCGGCAGAACCCCATGTGTATCCTGGTGGGACCGTCCTGATCTGGCGAGCTCCAGTTCTCCATTAACCACACCAGTCTGGTATCTTGAGATAGAGAACATCTGGAGCCGACCAATCAGCGTTGGTGTGACGCAATGAGAAGGGTCTAGAACCAGGGGGTGTCACACTCAATTTCCCAGAGGGCCACACTGGAAAATAAGAATCACATCAAGGGCCAGACATGTTTATTTTATTGATAGGCTTTTATTTAATCGAAAAAGTAAAATATATTTGACTGTATTATTGCATGTGTCATATGGTCTTCTCACTCACAGTTTGGTCCACATAAAGTCCTGAAGAAGTCACGAGAAAGTTCCTCAGCCGTCATAGAAAAGAACCGCCCAAAAACGTCGGGAAAAGTGACAAAAATGTTGGAAAAAGTGACAAAAACGTCAGATAAAGTGACAAAAACGTCAGAAAAAGTGACAAAAACGTTAGAAAAAGTGACAAAAACGTCAGATAAAGTGACAAAAACGTCAGAAAAAGTGACAAAAACGTTAGAAAAAGTGACAAAAACATCAGATAAAGTGACAAATGTTGGAAACAGTGACAAAAACGTCACTAAAAGTGACAAAAATGTTGGAAAAAGTGACAAAAATGTTGGAAAAAGTGACAAATGTTCGAAAAAGTTACAAAAACTAAAGAAAAAGTGACAAACGTCACAAAAAGTGACAAAAACGTCTGAAAAAATTAAAACAATTTTGGCAAATGTGAAAAAAACTAGGTGGGCCAAAATGTATTTTGAACCTAAATTGATATGCGGGCCGGATCATAATCTGTGAGAGGCCGGATTTGGCCCTCGAGCCTCGAGTTTGACACGTGTCTAGACAGATGGTTTATCCAATCAGCTAACCAGGATTTTCAGACAGCGGTAGCACTAATTCTGTTAGCTGCTCGCTAATGCTTTTTCCTCTTGGAATATGGACCAGGAACCTGAAATGGGGCCTTTTATTCTTTTATTCTTTTATTCCTAAATTCTGGTTACACAAACGGTAAATCTCCTTTACCGACACGCTGCTAGCCTGCTGAGCTAACGAGCTATGCTCTGCCTGCAGCAGCAGCAGGGGTAGCCTGGCTCGTGGTTGTATTTTCATACGCTTTGTTCAAAATACATTTTGGCCCACCTAGTTTTTGTCACTTTTGCCAAAATTGTTTTCATTTTATCTGACATTTTTGTCACTTTTTCCAACATTTTTGTCACTTTTTGTGACGTTTTTGTCACTTTTTCCAACATTTTTGTCACTTTTTGTGACGTTTTTGTCACTTTTTCCAACATTTTTGTCTCTTTTTGTGACGTTTTTGTCACTTTTTGTGACGTTTTTGTCACTTTTTCCAACATTTTTGTCACTTTTTCCAACAAAGTTGTCACTTTATCTGACGTTTTTGTCACTTTTTCCAACATTTTTGTCACTTTTTGTGACGTTTTTGTCACTTTTTCCAACATTTTTGTCACTTTTTGTGACGTTTTTGTCACTTTTTCCAACATTTTTGTCACTTTTTGTGACGTTTTTGTCACTTTTTCTGACGTTTTTGTCACTTTTTCTGACGTTTTTGTCACTTTTTCCAACATTTTTGTCACTTTTTCTGACGTTTTTGTCACTTTTTCCAACATTTTCGTCACTTTTTCCAACAAAGTTGTCACTTTATCTGACGTTTTTATCACTTTTTCCAACATTTTCGTTACTTTTTCCAACATTTTTGTCACTTTTTGTGAAGTTTTTGTCACTTTTTCCAACATTTTTGTCACTTTTTGTGACGTTTTTGTCACTTTTTCTGACATTTTTGTCACTTTTTCCAACATTTTTGTCACTTTTTCCGACAAAGTTGTCTCTTTATCTGACTTTTTTGTCACTTTTTCCACCACCTATAGTTGGTGATAGATGGTTTATCCAATCAACTAACCAGGATTTTCGGCCGATCCATCTGGTGGAGTCAAGTTACAACGGAAACTACAGTACGCTTAGTGACACGTTAGCTTGTCTGTTTCTGCTGGTTGATGGAAACTAAACCCTGTCTGCCTGTCTGTCTGTCTGTCTGTCTGTCTGTCTGCCTGTCTCTCTCTCTGCAGGGTGCCGACCAACATGTCCACACAGGCGCCGACGTTCACGCAGCCGCTGCAGAGCGTCGTGGCACTAGAGGGTAGTGCTGCGACGTTCCAGGCTCAAGTTAGTGGTAAGGAGACACACACACACACACACACACACACACACACACACACACACACACACACAGACAGAAACACACACACACACACACACACACACACACACACACACACACAGAAACACTCACACTCACACACACACACTCACACTCACACACACAGAAACACACACACACACACACACACACAGAAACACACACACTCACACACACACACACACAGAAACACACACACACACACACACACACACACACACACACACACACACTCACACTCACACACACAGAAACACACACACACACACACACACACACTCACACTCACACACAGAAACACACACACACACACACACAGAAACACACACACACACACACACACTCACTCACTCACACACACACACACACTCACACTCACACTCTCACACACACACACAGAAACACACACTCACACACACACACACACACACACAGAAACACACACACACACACACACACACACACACACACACACACACACACACACACACACACACACACACAGAAACACACACACACACACACACACACACACTCACACACACACACACACACACAGAAACACACACACACACACACACACACACACACACACACACACACACACAGAAACACACACACAGAAACACACACACACACACACACACACACAGACAGAAACACACACACACAGAAACACACACACACATGTGTGTGTGTGTATGAATGTATATGGTGTAGTGTATATTGTGTGTATATCTGTAGTGTGTCCTATTATAACTGTCTCTGGCTTGCTGTGTAATGAAAGCTGCTCTACAGTACGTGTTAAATGGACCTTGTGTCCCGGTTCTCTCCTGGGTTCTCCTGGGTTCTCCTGGGTTCTCCTGGGTTCTGCAGGTTCTCCAGTTCCCGAGGTGAGCTGGTTTCGTGATGGCCAGGTTCTCTCTCCCGCCGCCTTGCCCGGCGTGCAGATCTCGTTCAGCGACGGCCGCGCTGCTCTGACGATCCCCGCGGTGACCGCCGCACACAGCGGGAGGTTCTCCGTCAGAGCCACCAACGGAGCCGGGCAGGCCACCAGCACCGCAGAGCTGCTGGTCACAGGTACACACACACAGCTACACACACAGCTACACACACAGACACACTACAGGTCAGACACACACGACCACACTGTTAGGTCCTACTAGGTACTGTTAGGTCCTACTAGGTCCTACTAGGCACTGTTAGGTCCTACTAGGTCCTACTAGGCACTGTTAGGTCCTACTAGGCACTGTTAGGTCCTACTAGGCACTGTTAGGTCCTACTAGGCACTGTTAGGTCCTACTAGGTACTGTTAGGTCCTACTAGGTCCTACTAGGCACTGTTAGGTCCTACTAGGCACTGCTACGTCCTACTAGGCACTGTTAGGTCCTACTAGGCACTGTTAGGTCCTACTAGGCACTGCTACGTCCTACTAGGCACTGTTAGGTCCTACTAGGCACTGTTAGGTCCTACTAGGTACTGTTAGGTCCTACTAGGCACTGTTAGGTCCTACTAGGTCCTACTAGGCACTGTTAGGTCCTACTAGGCACTGCTACGTCCTACTAGGCACTGTTAGGTCCTACTAGGCACTGTTAGGTCCTACTAGGCACTGTTAGGTCCTACTAGGTACTACTAGGTCCTACTAGGCACTGCTACGTCCTACTAGGCACTGTTAGGTCCTACTAGGTACTGCTAGGTCCTACTAGGCACTGCTACGTCCTACTAGGTACTGTTAGGTCCTACTAGGCACTGTTAGGTCCTACTAGGCACTGCTACGTCCTACTAGGTACTGTTAGGTCCTACTAGGCACTGTTAGGTCCTACTAGGCACTCCTACGTCCTACTAGGCACTGTTAGGCCCTGCTAGGCACTGTTAGGTCCTGCTAGGCACTGTTAGGTCCTACTAGGTACTGTTAGGTCCTACTAGGCACTGTTAGGTCCTACTAGGCACTGTTAGGTCCTACTAGGTACTGCTAGGTCCTACTAGGTACTGCTAGGTACTACTAGGCACTGCTAGGCGCTGTTAGGTCCTACTAGGTACTGCTAGGTCCTACTAGGTACTGCTAGGTCCTACTAGGTACTGCTAGGTCCTACTAGGCACTGCTAGGCGCTGTTAGGTCCTACTAGGTACTGCTAGGTCCTACTAGGTACTGCTAGGTCCTACTAGGTACTGCTAGGTCCTACTAGGTACTGCTAGGTCCTACTAGGCACTGCTAGGCGCTGTTAGGTCCTACTAGGCACTGCTAGGTCCTACTAGGTACTGCTAGGTCCTACTAGGTACTGCTAGGTCCTACTAGGCACTGCTAGGTCCTACTAGGTACTGCTAGGTCCTACTAGGTACTGCTAGGCACTGTAAGGTCCTACTAGGTACTGCTAGGTCCTACTAGGTACTGCTAGGTCCTACTAGGCACTGCTAGGCACTGTTAGGTCCTACTAGGTACTGCTAGGTCCTACTAGGTACTGCTAGGTCCTACTAGGTACTGCTAGGCACTGTTAGGTCCTACTAGGCACTGTTAGGTCCTACTAGGTACTGCTAGGTCCTACTAGGCACTGCTAGGCACTGTTAGGTCCTACTAGGTACTGTTAGGTCCTACTAGGCACTGTTAGGTCCAACTAGGCACTGTTAGGTCCTACTAGGCACTGTTAGGTCCTACTAGGCACTGCTACGTCCTACTAGGCACTGTTAAGTCCTACTAGGCACTGTTAGGTCCTACTAGGCACTGCTAGGCACTGTTAGGTCCTACTAGGCACTGTTAGGTCCTACTAGGTACTGCTAGGTCCTACTAGGTACTGCTAGGTCCTACTAGGCACTGCTAGGCACTGTTAGGTCCTACTAGGTACTGCTAGGTCCTACTAGGTACTGCTAGGTCCTACTAGGCACTGATAGGCACTGTTAGGTCCTACTAGGTACTGTTAGGTCCTACTAGGCACTGTTAGGTCCAACTAGGCACTGTTAGGTCCTACTAGGCACTGTTAGGTCCTACTAGGCACTGTTAGGTCCTACTAGGCACTGCTACGTCCTACTAGGCACTGTTAGGTCCTACTAGGCACTGTTAAGTCCTACTAGGCACTGTTAGGTCCTACTAGGCACTGCTAGGCACTGTTAGGTCCTACTAGGCACTGTTAGGTCCTACTAGGTACTGCTAGGTCCTACTAGGTACTGCTAGGTCCTACTAGGCACTGCTAGGCACTGTTAGGTCCTACTAGGTACTGCTAGGTCCTACTAGGTACTGCTAGGTCCTACTAGGCACTGCTAGGCGCTGTTAGGTCCTACTAGGCACTGCTAGGCGCTGTTTGGTCCTACTAGGCACTGCTAGGCGCTGTTAGGTCCTACTAGGCACTGCTAGGTCCTACTAGGTACTGCTAGGTCCTACTAGGTACTGCTAGGTCCTACTAGGCACTGCTAGGTCCTACTAGGTACTGCTAGGTCCTACTAGGTACTGCTAGGCACTGTAAGGTCCTACTAGGTACTGCTAGGTCCTACTAGGTACTGCTAGGTCCTACTAGGTACTGCTAGGTCCTACTAGGCACTGCTAGGCACTGTTAGGTCCTACTAGGTACTGCTAGGTCCTACTAGGTACTGCTAGGTCCTACTAGGCACTGTTAGGTCCTACTAGGTACTGCTAGGTCCTACTAGGCACTGCTAGGCACTGTTAGGTCCTACTAGGTACTGCTATGTCCTACTAGGTACTGCTAGGTCCTACTAGGCACTGCTAGGCGCTGTTAGGTCCTACTAGGCACTGCTAGGTCCTACTAGGTACTGCTAGGTCCTACTAGGTACTGCTAGGTCCTACTAAGCACTGCTAGGTCCTACTAGGTACTGCTAGGTCCTACTAGGTACTGCTAGGCACTGTTAGGTCCTACTAGGTACTGCTAGGTCCTACTAGGTACTGCTAGGTCCTACTAGGTACTGCTAGGTCCTACTAGGCACTGCTAGGCACTGTTAGGTCCTACTAGGTACTGCTAGGTCCTACTAGGTACTGCTAGGTCCTACTAGGCACTGCTAGGCACTGTTAGGTCCTACTAGGCACTGTTAGGTCCTACTAGGTACTGCTAGGTCCTACTAGGTACTGCTAGGTCCTACTAGGCACTGCTAGGCACTGTTAGGTCCTACTAGGTACTGCTAGGTCCTACTAGGTACTGCTAGGTCCTACTAGGCACTGCTAGGCGCTGTTAGGTCCTACTAGGCACTGCTAGGCGCTGTTAGGTCCTACTAGGCACTGCTAGGCGCTGTTAGGTCCTACTAGGCACTGCTAGGTCCTACTAGGTACTGCTAGGTCCTACTAGGTACTGCTAGGTCCTACTAGGCACTGCTAGGTCCTACTAGGTACTGCTAGGTCCTACTAGGTACTGCTAGGCACTGTAAGGTCCTACTAGGTACTGCTAGGTCCTACTAGGTACTGCTAGGTCCTACTAGGTACTGCTAGGTCCTACTAGGCACTGCTAGGCACTGTTAGGTCCTACTAGGTACTGCTAGGTCCTACTAGGTACTGCTAGGCACTGTTAGGTCCTACTAGGCACTGTTAGGTCCTACTAGGTACTGCTAGGTCCTACTAGGCACTGCTAGGCACTGTTAGGTCCTACTAGGTACTGCTAGGTCCTACTAGGTACTGCTAGGTCCTACTAGGTACTGCTAGGTCCTACTAGGTACTGCTAGGTCCTACTAGGCACTGCTAGGCGCTGTTAGGTCCTACTAGGCACTGCTAGGTCCTACTAGGTACTGCTAGGTCCTACTAGGTACTGCTAGGTCCTACTAAGCACTGCTAGGTCCTACTAGGTACTGCTAGGTCCTACTAGGTACTGCTAGGCACTGTTAGGTCCTACTAGGTACTGCTAGGTCCTACTATGTACTGCTAGGTCCTACTAGGTACTGCTAGGTCTTACTAGGCACTGCTAGGCACTGTTAGGTCCTACTAGGTACTGCTAGGTCCTACTAGGTACTGCTAGGTCCTACTAGGTACTGCTAGGTCCTACTAGGCACTGCTAGGTCCTACTAGGTACTGCTAGGTCCTACTAGGTACTGCTAGGTCCTACTAGGTGCTGCTAGGCACTGTTAGGTCCTACTAGGTACTGCTAGGTCCTACTAGGTACTGCTAGGTCCTACTAGGCACTGCTAGGCACTGTTAGGTCCTACTAGGTACTGCTAGGTCCTACTAGGTACTGCTAGGCACTGTTAGGTCCTACTAGGTACTGCTAGGTCCTACTAGGTACTGCTAGGTCCTACTAGGTACTGCTAGGTCCTACTAGGCAC
>NC_041341.1:301000-303500 GCF_004354835.1 Perca flavescens
AGCACTGGGATAGTTTACACCTACTCACACAGCACCTACACACACAGCACTGGGATAGATACACCTACACACACAGCACTGGGATAGTTTACACCTACACACACAGCACTGGGATAGGTTACACCTACACACACAGCACTGGGATAGTTTACACACACACACACACAGCACTGGGATAGTTTACACACACACACACAGCACTGGGATAGGTTACACCTACACACACAGCACTGGGATAGTTTACACACACACACACACAGCACTGGGATAGTTTACACCTACACACACAGCACTGGGATAGATACACCTACACACACAGCACTGGGATAGTTTACACCTACACACACAGCACTGGGATAGGTTACACCTACACACACAGCACTGGGATAGATACACCTACACACACAGCACTGGGATAGGTTACACCTACACACACAGCACTGGGATAGGTTACACCTACACACACAGCACTGGGATAGATACACCTACACACACAGCACTGGGATAGATACACCTACACACACAGCACTGGGATAGATACACCTACACACACAGCACTGGGATAGATACACCTACACACACAGCACTGGGATAGATACACCTACACACACACACACACAGCACTGGGATAGATACACCTACACACACAGCACTGGGATAGATACACCTACACACACACACACACAGCACTGGGATAGATACACCTACACACACAGTACTGGGATAGATACACCTACACACACAGCACTGGGATAGTTTACACCTACACACACAGCACCTACACACACAGCACTGGGATAGTTTACACCTACACACACAGCACCTACACACACAGCACTGGGATAGTTTACACCTACACACACAGCACTGCACCTACACACACACAGCACTGGGATAGATACACCTACACACACAGCACTGGGATAGTTTACACCTACACACACAGCACTGGGATAGTTTACACCTACACACACAGCACTGGGATAGTTTACACCTACACACACACCACTGGGACAGCACTGGGATAGATACACACACAGCACACTGGGATAGTTTACACACACACACACAGCACTGGGATAGTTTACACCTACACACACAGCACCTACACACACAGCACTGGGATAGATACACCTACACACACAGCACTGGGATAGTTTACACCTACACACACAGCACTGGGATAGGTTACACCTACACACACAGCACTGGGATAGTTTACACACACACACACACAGCACTGGGATAGTTTACACACACACACACACAGCACTGGGATAGGTTACACCTACACACACAGCACTGGGATAGTTTACACACACACACACACAGCACTGGGATAGTTTACACCTACACACACAGCACTGGGATAGGTTACACCTACACACACAGCACTGGGATAGATACACCTACACACACAGCACACAGCACTGGGATAGTTTACACCTACACACACAGCACCTACACACACAGCACTGGGATAGGTTACACCTACACACACAGCACTGGGATAGATACACCTACACACACAGCACTGGGATAGTTTACACCTACACACACAGCACTGGGATAGGTTACACCTACATACACAGCACTGGGATAGGTTACACCTCACACTTTGGTGTGTGAGTGTATGTGTGTTTGGGTATGAGTGTTTGTGTGTGTGTGTGTGTGTGTGTGTGTGTGTCTCTGTGTGTGTGTTACTGTGTCTGTCTCTCTGTGTGTGTGCGAGTGTGTGTGTGCGCGTGTGTGTGTGTCTCTGTATGTGTGTGTGTATGAGGGTGTGTGTGTGTGTGTGTGTGTGTGTGTGCTAGTGTGTGTGTATGAGGGTATGAATCTCTGTGTGTGTGTGTGTGTGTGTGTGTGTGTGTGTGTGTGTGTGTGTTTTGTGTGTGTGTGTGTGGCTTCATAACATATTATTTTGGCCCTAAACCTCTGTCTCAAACTGCTGTATATTAATCGTTACATTAACAGACACGATCGAGACTGATAAATGTCTCGTACGGACATCAGACTAAACCGCTGTGTTTGCTTCTGCTGCAGGTGAAGAAGCCGTACCAACGAAGAAGACTAAGACCGTAGTTTCCACCTCCCAGATGACCAGTTCCCAGACCAGAGTGCAGAGGGTGAGACACACCGAGCACAGCTTCACTCACATCCAGATGTTTCTATTCTCCATCACTTAATTAATTAATTAAACCCAGAGCTACGGTAGAAGCTGAAGAGGCATATAGCCATATCACAATACACGGCTCAGAATACCGATAATATCACGATACATGGCTCAGAATACCGATAATATCACGATACACGGCTAAGAATACCGATAATATCACAATACACGGCTAAGAATACCGATAATATCACAATACACGGCTAAGAATACAGATAATATCACAATACACGGCTCAGAATACCGATAATATCACAATACATGGCTCAGAATACAGATAATATCACAATACACGGCTCAGAATACCGATAATATCACGATACATGG
>NC_041341.1:311000-313500 GCF_004354835.1 Perca flavescens
CTCCATAGACTCCCATTTATTTAGCCATCTAGCTCCATAGACTCCCATTTATTTAGCCATCTAGCTCCATAGACTACCATTTATTTAGCCATCTAGCTCCATAGACTACCATTCATTTAGCCATCTAGCTCCATAGACTACCATTCATTTAGCCATCTAGCTCCATAGACTCCCATTCATTTAGCCATCTAGCTCCATAGACTACCATTCATTTAGCCTTCTAGCTCCATAGAGTCCCATTCATTTAGCCATCTAGCTCCATAGACTACCATTTATTTAGCCATCTAGCTCCATAGACTACCATTCATTTAGCCATCTAGCTCCATAGACTACCATTCATTTAGCCATCTAGCTCCATAGACTCCCATTCATTTAGCCATCTAGCTCCATAGACTACCATTCATTTAGCCATCTAGCTCCATAGACTACCATTCATTTAGCCGTCTAGCTCCATAGAGTCCCATTCATTTAGCCATCTAGCTCCATAGACTCCCATTCATTTAGCCATCTAGCTCCATAGAGTCCCATTCATTTAGCCATCTAGCTCCATAGACTCCCATTCATTTAGCCATCTAGCTCCATAGAGTCCCATTCATTTAGCCATCTAGCTCCATAGACTACCATTCATTTAGCACTGGACCGCGATCACCCCCAGTGGAACTCTGGTGGAACTGCAACCAAATTCTGTACAATAGGGCTGAATAGGGAGTGAACAGGCTCTCCTTAGACCGGCTCTGGTCACAGTCACAGCTGATCGTACCAAAACCACAAAGGAAAAGTTGTTGTTCTACTACAAATAATTTCTAATTTGGCTTTAGTTTTCTGGGGTTTAAGTTTGGATTCACCTGGCTAATTCAAAGGGTAACTTCAGCTTCTTTCAACCTGTTTCTTTCCTATGTTTGTGTGTCTGATGGGACAACAATCTTTAAAAGTGGTCCAGTATTAAACAAGATCCAAGCTGTAATGTAACCCTACAGGACTAATGTTCACCAGCTGTTAAGAGTCCACTAAAAGTTCTGTTGTTGCTGCTGACAGACAAAGATTATTATTGTAAGTGTCTGACAACATTATGGAAAGGATCCCTACAGAGATAGACCTTTTAGTTAAAGAGTTAGATCCTTTTAGTTTAACATGAAAGGAAATCACCATCACCAAACTACACCAGACTCCATGTAAATAATCAGGACTTTTAGCGTGTATAGAGCCAGCATATCTCCACCAGACTCCATGTAAATAATCAGGACTTTTAGCGTGTATAGAGCCAGCATATCTCCACATGTAAAGGGGTGAATTAAGGGTGGTGATTGTTGGAACAGTGAAAAGATGAACCAAGACTTTTGGTAGTTTTATTTAGTTTCTGTCCACTTTGAATGAAGTGTGTTTTACGATGCTAAAAGTCCTGATTATTTACATGGAGTCTGGTGGAGTTTGGTGATGGTGATTTTAGGGCTGTTTCATGTTAAACTAAAAGGATCTTACTCTTTAACTAAAAGGTCTATCTCTGTAGGGATCCTTTCCATAATGTTGTCAGACACTTAGAATAATAATCTGAGTCTGTCAGTGGCAACAAACAGAACTTTTAGTGGACTCTAACTGCTGCTGAACATTAGTCCTGTAGGGTTACATTACAGCTCGGTTAACACTGGACACATTTCAAAGATCAGTCACTTGGACACCAATGAATGGGAAAGATAGGGTCCAGGTTTCTCCATCAGAACTCGGTAGGAATATTTGATGGACTTATGTCTGCAGCCCTGTTAGGAGTTATTCTCACACCCCCTGATTGGACACTTTGGTTTGGATGCTCTCTGTTTCTGAATAACGTTGACCAAACGTTAACCAAACGTTAACGCTGCTGTGGTTGGCTCGGCCAGGTTTCCATCGCCGGCTCTGCCGTCGCCAGTCTGCACAAAGAGCTGTCGTCCTCCTCCGCTCCCAGAAAGATCATCAAGCCCGTCAAGTCTCCCAGTCCGTCTCGCCGGGCGGCCGTGCACGGGACGCCGGAGCCCCTCCCCCCGCCGTTTCGAGACGCCAGATATCAGCGGGGCGGAGCGAGCGAGGAGGAGTTTGAGGACTGGGAACCTCAGGTTGGTCCGACACCCCTTCGCTTCCCCTCCCAACGTAGAGTTCAGCAGTGAGCGCACTGCACACCTTTAAGCGCGCTGGTTCCCGAAGCCATTTCCCCCGTTCACTAAAAAACTAAAAATCACGCATGCAGACAGTTCTTCTGTGCAGCTGCGTATAGGACAAACACAAGGACTTCACGCCATCACCATTTATTAAAGAAAACTAAGGCCTCCTGCACACTGGCTGCGTGGTGTGAGTAGGGCTGGGCGAAATATCGATATTATATCGATATATCGTGATATGAGACTAGATATCGTCTTAGATTTTTTGATATTTTAATATCGTGATATGACATAAGTGTCTTTTCCTGGTTTTAAAGGCTGCGTTACAGTAAAGTGATGAACTTTTCTGAATTTATCAGACTGTTGTAACT
>NC_041341.1:321000-351000 GCF_004354835.1 Perca flavescens
GTTGGGACCATTGGAGTCCCTTTTTGACACTTTTGAAGCTGTTGGTTGGGACCATTGGAGTCACTTTTTTACACTCTGGGTCGGGACCATTGGAGTCACTTTTTTACACCCTGGGTCAGGACCATTGGAGTCACTTTTTGACACTTTTGAAGCTCTGGGTCGGGACCATTAGAGTCACTTTTTGAAACTTTTGAAGCTGTTGGTTGGGACCCTTGGAGTCACTTTTTTACACTCTGGGTCGGGACCATTGGAGTCACTTCTTTGACACTTTTGAAGCTGTTGGTTGGGACCATTGGAGTCCCTTTTTGACACTTTTGAAGCTGTTGGTTGGGACCATTGGAATCACTTTTTTACACTCTGGGTCGGGACCATTGGAGTCACTTTTTGACACTTTTGAAGCTGTTGGTTGGGACCATTGGAGTCACTTTTTGACACTCTGGGTCGGGACCATTGTAGTGCTGCGTTTGGCCATACTCCGTCAGTGTGAACGCACTGTGGACTCAAAATAGAAGCAGAAGTACAGAAGTGCGCAATTTGAGACACAGCAAGAGTAATGTTAGCGTAGCCGTAGCTTAGCAGTATCCTGCAGCAGCTCTTTTCCTGACACCATGGCTACTGCCGGAGTCAGAGAGACGGAGAAGCAACAGTACTGGAAAATCCTGCTGCTTCCCTGAAGTCACCGTGTGGCAACATTTAGCCTTCCCAGAGAGTGAGTTATGGAAACAAACAAATGAGGTAAAGCCTGTGGGCTCCAACAAGACTCCATGGTGCATTCATGTGCAACTCGTAAACTCAAACTGTTGTTGTGACGTACCCTTCTGCCATCGAGTGGCTCTTATTGCGGCATTGCCGTCCCCCAATAAATGTTCAAATCAAAGTCAAATTGAATCGTGACACCCCTATAAATAAACGTATGATTGCTTTATATAGAAATCTCAGTTAATTTTCATTGTTGACCATTACGGACGTTGTTTTGCAGGAGTTTCTGATTTCAGCCTTTGAGGAGCGGATCATCCAGGAGATTGAGCTGCGTATCTTAAGGATCAGCTACAGCGAGCTGGTGATGGAGGACGGTGAGCTGATGGTGACTGTCGCGGAGGACGAGGCGCTGCAGCCCGCCTTCGACACGCCCGTCAAAAACTACAGAATCATGGACGGCATGGGCGTCACTTTCCACTGCAGGATGGCTGGACATCCTCTGCCGAAGGTACTGAGTCCAAAATATGTAAAAATGTAAAAAAAATAGTGTCATATACAGCAAAACAAATTTATACAATTCAGACCAAAGCTGGCAAATGTGCATCGTCAATTTGCGTCCACTAGAAGTTCTGTTTTTGCCACTGACAGACTCAGATTATTATTCTAAGTGTCTGACAACATTATGGAAAGGATCCCTACAGAGATAGACCTTTAAAACCTCTTTAAGACCTTTCTGTTTAACCAGAAACAGCTCTGAGGTCGTGATCACTAAACCCACCAGACTCCATTTAAAAAAACAGTACTTTTAGAGTGTATAGAGCTAACATATTCTCACATGTAAATCGGTAAACTATGTGTTTAGTTCAACCTACACTAGAGTTGTGATGGTTGGAAAAGTGGAAAGATGACCCAAAATGGCTTTTCATAGTTTTATTTTGTTTCTGTCCACTTTGAATGAAGTGTGTTCTACGATGCTAAAATCACTGTTTATTTACATGGAGTCTGGTGGGTTTAGCGAACGCAATTTCGCGGACGTTTTTATGTTTAAAAAAAGGATCTTACTCTTTAACAGAATGGTCGACCTCCTTAGAAATCCTTTCCATAATGTTGTCAGACATTTAGAATAATAAGTAAGTAAACTTTATTTATATAGCACCTATCACAGATAGAATCACAAAGTGCTTTACATGCAGCAAGTTTAACAATTTAAAAAACATCATACAAAACATAAAAACATGATAGCTCAGTCAACTGAAAGCTTGTCTGAATAGTAGTGTCTTCAGCTGTTTTTTAAAAGAAACAATAGAATCGGCCACACGCAGCGACAGGGGCAGAGCGATCCACGATTTGGGAGCAACTCCCTGAAAGGAGCAGGTCTCCCCGAGTTTTAAGGCAGGTTTGAGGGACCATCAGGAGATTTTGACCTGAGGAACGAAGAGTGCGGAAAGGAGAGTAAGGGGTCTACATGTCTGCGATATATTGAGGCGTCTGTCATGTAGTGCTCTAAAAGTTAAAACTAAAATTTTATAATCAATTCTGTATTTTACTGGAAGCCAGTGGAGAGTAAATAAAATCGGAGTAATGTGTGCCCTTCTGTTTGTTCCTGTTAAAAGCCTGGCTGCTGCATTTTGCACCAATTGGAGACTAATCTGAGCCTGTCAGCGGCAAAAACACACCATATTAGCTTACATTTTAGCTTGTTTCGCCGCTGCAAACTGCAGCTGTCTCGCCTAATACTGGACCAGTGTCAGAGATTGTTGTTCCCATCAGTCACTTAGACACAGAAACATGACATGACACGACATATTGTGCCAGGTTGAAAAAAGCGGTAGTTACCCTGTAAGTTTTTACAGTTATATTGGTGGCTAATGAGAATGCTCCTCTCCGTCTGCTGCCAGATTGCTTGGTACAAAGACGGCCAGCGCATCAGGCCCGGCGGCCGCTACCAGATGGAGGTTCTGCAGGACGGACGGGCCAGCCTCCGCGTGCCCGTGGTTCTGCCGGAGGACGAGGGCGTGTACACAGCCTTCGCCTCCAACATGAAGGGGAACGCCGTCAGCTCCGGGAAGCTCTACGTAGAGCCGTCCGGCGCCGTGACGCCCCAGAGATACACACCGCAGCCAGCCATGCAGAGGATCAGGTGAGAGACTCCTCCGCTACTCTACCAGAGGGTCTGTCAGCGCATACGCATCAAAATGGTTTCAAAGCAGTAGCCTCTGTATGTATTTATATATATATATGTATTAGTGATGCACCGAACCCAGATTTTTGGGGTTCTGCCGAATACCGAACCCACTGGTTAAGATTCTGCCGAACCCCGAACCGAACCCTACTCCCATTCTTAACACAGTAAACACATTAATGAAGTAAACAATGTCCACAGCAGTGCATTTATCATTGTATTTTAACTGTAAAAAATAAAAAAAGAATAGGCAACATTATGCCTGGCACACAAGTGGGAAAAACTATTTTTGACAAGGCCTATGTTTACCCTATCTCAAGATCCAACCAATATCCCAAATATTAGCCTTTTAGATTCATAATCCCATAAAGTAGGCTACCCCCACGCTCTATTCACATCGTAGGAAACTACATCGCTATCGCCACATGAGTGACAATTTAGTTTTGCATATTTTCGCTAACCAGTGTACGATGAAGGCATGTTTGGGGGGTGGCACTCCGCTCCCGCTGTAGGGAGACTCATTTACCGAGAGAACAGCTGACAGCCCGGGAGAGGCTCGGTCTGGTTTTAGCTGGGACTGTCCTTCCTTTACCGTACCTGAAGTTGCTGTCTGTCTGCACAACTCGTATTCTTTCTGATGTTTCAGACCAGATGTTGTAACAGAGGCCATGTTGTGTATAGTTTAGGGTCCTCGCCACCACCAGACCAATCGGCATTGCAAATTGAACATGTAGCTGGACTTGAATGGTCTTCTTTTGACTGAAAGTACTGCCAAACAACAACTTGTTCTGCTCACCAGTTCAATTTTCACTTTCTCACAGCCTACTGCCGTTGCTAGGTTGCTACTGCATTGTGTCTAACTATTGAGTTTCTCCTCTTGTTACTTCTATACTCTTTGGCAAGAGCAGAAACTCAACACGTTCTCCTCTTTTTCTCGAGTTTCGCCTCTCGTTACTTCTCTTTGGTACCGTTCGGTTTGGTGGAAAATAATTCTAACGTTCGGCAGTACCCGAACTCCGTCAAAAAGCCCAACGTTCGGCCCAATTCCAAACCGAACTCTGGGTTCGGTGCATCCCTAATATATGGCAGTGGTTCAAATGGGGGTACGTGTCCCCCTCGGGGTCCGTTGCATCAAAAAAATAATAATAATAATAACAAATTCCTTCCTTCCTTCCTTCCTTCCTTTGTGTTAACCTTAGTTTCTTCCTTCCTTCCTTCCTTCCTTCCTTCCTTCCTTCCTTCCTTCCTTCCTTCCTTCCTTCCTTCCTTCCTTCCTTCGTGTTAACCTTAGTTTCTTCCTTCCTTCCTTCCTTCCTTCCTTCCTTCCTTCCTTTGTGTTAACCTTAGTTTCTTTCTTCCTTCCTATCTTCCTACCTTCCTTCCTACCTTCCTTCCTTTCTTCCTTCCTTTGTGTTGCCTTAGTTCCTTCCTTCCTTCATTCCTACCTTCCTTCCTTCCTTCCTTCCTTCCTTTTTTCTACTGTCCAAGTTTGTCGAAGTTTTTGTCTGCCTTTTTCAAGATTTTTGTCACTTTTCTCCAAGTTTGTCTTCCTTCTTTCTACTGTTTTTTTTTAGCAAGTCTGTTGCTTTTTACGAAGTTTTTGATACTATTTTGCACCTATTCTTGCCTTACTTCCATCTTTCCACTGACTTTTTCCAAGTTTTTGTTGCCTTTTTTCATCAGCATTTAAATGTTTTTCAGTTACTTGACTGTTGTTTGGTAAATCCATCGCTGGTCAGGGGTTACTTGGCTTAAAAACACCGTTCATATTATTGAAATAAAAGTTTGAGAACCAGTGCTCCATGTTGATGACTGTGCTCCGTTTCCCAGATCCACGTCTCCACGCTCTCTGAGCCGCTCCCCTGGCCGTTCTTCCAGCCGTTCGCCCGGACGCTCTCCGTCCCGTCGGCTGGACGACACAGACGAAGCTCAGCTGGAGAGACTCTACAAGCCTGTGTTTGTCCTGAAACCTTCCTCTATCAAATGCTCCGAGGGGCAGACTGCCAGATTCGATTTAAAGGTTGTGGGCAGACCGATGCCCGACACATACTGGTTCCACAACGGTGAGAGAAACGGCTTTCAACTGACTCCAAACATACAGTACAGGCCAAAAGTTTGGACACACCTTCTCATTCAATGCGTTTCCTTTATTTTCATGACTATTTGCATCGTAGATTCTCACTGAAGGCATCAAAACTATGAATGAACACATATGGAATTATGTACTTAACAAAAAAGTGTGAAATAACTGAAAACATGTCTTATATTTTAGATTCTTCAAAGTAGCCACCCTTTGCTTTTTTTGATAACTCTGCAAACCCTTGGTGTTCTCTCAATGAGCTTCATGAGGTAGTCACCTGAAATGGTTTTACCTTCACAGGTGTGCTTTGTCAGGGTTAATTAGTGGAATTTGTTCCCTTATTAATTATAAGGCAAAGGGTGGCTACTTTGAAGAATCTAAAATATAAGACATGTTTTCAGTTATTTCACACTTTTTTGTTAAGTACATATGTCCATATTTGTTCATTCATAGTTTTCAGTGAGAATCTACAATGTAAATAGTCATGAAAATAAAAAGGAAACGCATTGAATGAGAAGGTGTGTCCAAACTTTTGGCCTGTACTGTACATCTTTATCTGTTGCTTCTGCCACATTAAAACCATTTTCTCCTTCAGGACAACAAGTGACCAATGACTACACACACAAGATAGTGGTTAAAGAGGACGGTACACAGTCCCTGATCATCGTCCCGGCCATGCCACAAGACTCTGGAGAGTGGACGGTCATCGCACAGAACAGAGCTGGACGGACTTCTGTCTCTCTAACTCTTACTGTTGAAGGTAAGTCTGTCAGGCACAGCTTTAACTTTAACCTGGACCCTACGTCCCCTATGTTTTGCATCTGCAGTGAGTGATGCAACAACAATCTTGGTCCAGTATTAAGCAAGATGAACCAAGCTGTAATGTAACCCTACAGGACTAATGTTCAGCAGCAGTTAGAGTCTACTAAAAGTTCTGTTTGTTGCCACTGACAGACTCAGATTATTATTCTAAGTGTCTGACAACATTATGGGATGGATCCCTACAGAGATAGACCTTTTAGTTAAAGATTAAGATCCTTTTAGTTTAACATGAAACAGCCCCGAAATCACCATCACCAAACTCCACCAGACTCCATGTAAATAATCAAGACTTTTATCATTGTAAAACACACTTCATTCAAAGTGGACAGAAACTAAATAAAAATACCAAAAGCCGTCTTGGTTCATCTTTCCACTGTTCCAACAATCACCACTCTGCTTTGGTTGAAATAAACCCTTAATTCACCCATTTACATGTGGAGATATGCTGGCTCTATACACGCTAAAGTCCTGATTATTTACATGGAGTCTGGTGGAGATATGCTGGCTCTATACACGTTAAAAGTCCTGATTATTTACATGGAGTCTGGTGGAGTTTGGTGATGGTGGTTTCGGGCCTGTTTCATATTTAACTAAAAGGATCTTGCTTTTTAACTAAAAGGTTTATCTCTGTAGGGATCCATCCCATAATGTTGTCAGACACTTAGAATAATAATCTGAGTCTGTCAGCAGCAACAACAGAACTTTTATTGGAAGCCATCTTACTTAATGCGGCCACATACATCTTGTGGCTCCAAAATGTGTATTAAATGATTAAACACTGTCTTGTTCTGCATTGTATTTCCCCATCACACAGCTCGAGAAAGCGTGGCGCGCCCTCAGTTTATCGAGAAGCTGAGGAACATCACCGTGAAGCAGGGCACTCTGGTCGAGCTAGCCGTCAAAGCCATCGGAAATCCGCTGCCAGACATCGTCTGGCTCAAGAACAGTGACATCATCACCCCACAGAAACACCCACATATCAAGTATGGATCTTTAGTTCGTTCACAAAAGATTGTCTAACCCTTTGACACAGATATGTACCGTAGAGCTGCAAAGATTAATTGATTAGTTGTCAACTATTATACTCTAAACTAGGGAGGGAACTAGAGAGGGAACTAGAGAGGGGACAAGAGAGGGAACTAGAGAGAGAACTAGAGAGGGAACTAGAGAGTGAACAAAAGAGGGAACTAGAGAGGGAAGGAGAGAGGGAACAAGAGAGGAAACTAGAGAGGAAACTAGAGCGGGAACTAGAGAGGGAACTAGAGAGGAAACTAGAGAGAGAACTAGTTAGGAAACTAGAGAGAGAACAAGAGAGGGAAGAAGAGGAAACTAGATAGGGAACTAGAGAGGGAACAAGAGAGGGAACTAGAGAGGGAATGAGAGAGGGAACAAGAGATTGTCTAACCTTTTGACACAGATATGTACCGTAGAGCTGCAAAGCTCAATTAGTTGTCAATATTAAATTAATCTCCAACTATTAAATAAATAATCATTAGTTGAAGCTGTACAGATCTGCAGAACTTGTAGAGTAGTTTGTGCTGAACAATGTGTCTGAACGATTATGCATTTCAGGATTGACGGGACAAAAGGAGAGGCCAAATTCCAGATTGTATCTTCTTCCGGATCGGACAGCGCCTGGTACACGGCCACGGCCATCAACAAGGCCGGCAGAGACACAACTCGCTGCAGAGTCAACGTAGAGGTGGACTTTGCCGCTCCGCAAGCCGAAAGGAAGCTCATCATCACCAAAGGAACGTACAAGACCAAGGACATCGCAGCACCCGAGCTGGAGCCTCTTCACCAGCGTTACGGCCAAGAGCAGTGGGAGGAGGGCGACCTTTTTGACAAAGAGAAGCAGCAGAAACCGCTCTTCAAGAAGAAGCTGACTTCTATCCGAATGAAGCGCTTCGGTCCGGCTCATTTCGAGTGCAGACTGACTCCGATCGGAGACCCCAACATGGCGGTGGAGTGGCTGCACGACGGCAAACCCCTGGAAGCCGCCAACCGGCTCCGCATGGTCAACGAATTCGGCTACTGCAGCCTCGACTACGAAGCCGCTTACGCCAGAGACAGCGGCGTCATCACCTGCAGGGCCACCAACAAGTTCGGCGTGGATCAGACATCGGCAACGCTCATCGTCAAGGACGAGAAGGGCCTCGTCGAGGATACGCAGCTACCCGAAGGCAGGAGGGGAGCGCACAGGATCGACGAGATCGAACGCATGGCGCACACGGGAGGACCCTACGGCGTAACCGCCGACGAAGAAACGGAGAAGATGAAACCAGAGATTGTGCTTCTTCCCGAACCAGCCAGAGTTCTCGAAGGCGGCATCGCGCGGTTCCGCTGCAGGGTGACCGGTTATCCCGCGCCCAAAGTCAACTGGTACCTCAACGGACAACTGATTCGCAAAAGCAAGCGATACCGACTTACCTACGATGGCATTTACTACTTGGAGATCGTCGACGTCAAGTCCTACGACTCCGGAGAAGTCAGGGTGGTTGCGGACAATCCTCTCGGCACAACCGAGCACACGGTGAAGGTGGAGATCCAACAGAAGGAAGACTTCAGGTCCGTGCTGCGCCGCGCTCCCGATCAGAAGGCCTCGGACACATCGCACGACGCCGGCAGGGTTGGATTTGACGTGGTGAAGGTGGAGCGACCCGGCGAGTCCGCGCAGGACCGAGAAGTCGTGAAGCTGCGCAAGGCCCAGAGAGTCGTTCACGAGAAAACCTCTGAGGAATCGGACGAGCTGAAGAGCAAGTTCAAGCGCAGGACGGAGGAAGGTTTCTACGAGTCCCTCTCCGCCGTGGAGTTCAAGTCGCGCAAGAGGGACGACTCCTACGAGGATCTGCTGAAGAAGACCAAGGACGATCTCCTCCATCGCCTGAAAGAGAAGGAAGAAGCCGAGAGGAAGAAGATGGAGGAACAGGGCACGGTCACGATCCCCACGATCAGACCGGAGAGGGTCCAGCTCTCCCCGAGCATGGAAGCGCCCAAGATCCTCCAACGCATCACGAGCAAGACGGTCGCCCCGCTGGACGAGGTGCGTTTCCAGCTGCGAGTCGTCGGCAGACCGGAACCTGAGTGCCAGTGGTTCAAGAACGGCGTCCTGGTGGAGAAGACCGAGCGTATCTACTGGTACTGGCCGGAGGACCACTTGTGCGAGCTGGTGATCCGAGACGTGACGGCAGAGGACTCCGCCAGCATCATGGTGAAAGCCGTGAATGTCGCCGGCGAGGCCTCCAGCCACGCCTTCCTGCTCGTGCAAGGTAAAGACTTTCTTACGACAAAACTCTGATATATTTGCCGATTTATTTCTTTAAACACTTTGTTTTTTTTCCTTCCTTCCTTTCTACCTACCTTCCCTTCCTTCCTTCCTTCCTTCCTTCCTTTCTTTTTACACTTTCAAAGGTCGTTATTTAAATTACTTACCGCTGAAATGTAGACAGATACAATACAAATGCCAGAAGTATTGTTTAGGAACCGGTATCGAAGTCTCGTATCGGTATCGGTATGGAGAATGTGTGAACGATAACCAGCCCTAGAATGCAGTGTTGAGGGAACTAGAGAGGGAACTAGAGAGGGAACTATAGAGGAAATGAGAGAAGGAACTAGAGAGGGAACAAGAAAGGGAACAAGTGAGGGAGCAAGAAAGGAAACTAGAGAGGGAACTAGAGAGGGAACGAGAGGGAACTAGAGAGGGAACAAGGAGGACATAAGAGAGGGAACAACAGAGGGAAAGAGAGGGAACTAGAGAGGGAACAAAGAGGACATAAGAGAGGAAACTAGAGAGGGAACTAGAGAGGGAACAAGGAGGACATAAGAGAGGGAACTAGAGAGGGAACAAGAGAGGGAACTAGAGAGGGAACAAGGAGGATATAAGAGAGGGAACAAGGAGGATATAAGAGAGGGAACTAGAGAGGAAACTAGAGAGGGAACAAGGAGGATATGAGAGAGGGAACTAGAGAGGGAATAAGGAGGATATAAGAGAGGGAACAAGAAAGGGAACTAGAGAGGGAATAAGGAGGATATAAGAGAGGGAACAGGAGAGGATTTAAGAGAGGGAACTAGAGAGGAAACTAGAGAGGGAACAAGGAGGATATGAGAGAGGGAACTAGAGAGGGAACAAGGAGGATATAAGACAGGGAACTTGAGAGGGAACAAGGGAGGGAACAAGAGAGGGAACAAGGAGGATATAAGAGAGGGAAATAGAGAGGATATAAGAGAGGGAACTAGAGAGGGAACAAGGAGGATATGAGAGAGGGAACTAGAGAGGGAACAAGGAGGATATAAGACAGGGAACTAGAGAGGGAACAAGAGAGGGAACTAGAGAGGGAATAAGGAGGATATAAGAGAGGGAACAAGAAAGGGAACTAGAGAGGGAATAAGGAGGATATAAGAGAGGGAATAAGGAGGATATAAGAGAGGGAATAAGGAGGATATAAGAGAGGGAACAAGAGAGGGAATAAGGAGGATATAAGAGAAGGAACTAGAGAGGGAACGAGGCTGAAGAGATATTTCTTAGAGTGCAGTGTTCTAGTGTTAATTTTGTCAGACGAGATGAGACTAAATATGTTCGTCAACGACCTTTTTTTCCATGACTAAGACGAGACGATGACGAGACCGTGCCGGTGTCCAAAAACGCTGACTAAGACTAAATTAACGTGCATTAACGAGACTAAAATGTTTTGCATAAAATAAAAACTAAGATAAAATCTCTCTTAATTTTCGTCTACAATCGTCTCTACTTTTTCATCTTGAGATAGAATATTCAGCTGCTACCGAGACCCGGTGCTACGGCACCGACAGGTGCCCTAACGACCGGTATCTACCGGACCGAATAGCCTGCGCTTCTCTCTGATGCTCCTCAACAGACGTTAGAGTCAACCGAAACATCGCTGCACAGGGTGCTACTTAACACTATACTTGGCAGCAGGTAACGTTAGCATACCGTTAGCTAGCAGTTGGATTTAACACAGTTAAAATGCTGACAACTAAACGGTGTAAAGATTTGTCTCTATTTCCAACACAAGACGTATGACAGTCTGCAGCTGCCGTTGTCTGAAAAACAACATTTGTTGCGTTCACTTGAAATACGCCTCGCCAGTTTCGTGCTGCATTTATTTTATTGTAAAATATCCTCCCATGCAGTGGTTGTTTTTGTCGTTTACTGGTGAAGAGGCTCAATATTTATATAACTGTATAGCATTTATTTATTTTTATAACTATTTGACTGAAATGGTTATCAGAAATAATTTATTTAAAAAAAGACTTGACTAAAATGACGAGACTTTTAGTCGACTAAAACTTGACCAACAAAAAATGTTGGCACAAGACTAAGACTAAGACTAAATTAAAAATAGGTGACAAAATTAACACTACAGTGTTCCAACGTATGCCTACGTCTGTTTTTTTAGGCAAGACAGCGGTGACCTTTACCCAACATTTGGAGGACGTCAGCGCCAACGAGAAGGACACCATGGTGACCTTCGAGTGTGAAACCAACGAGCCTTTCACCAAAGTCAAATGGCTCAAGAACAACACGGAGATCTTCTCCGGAGACAAATACAGAATGCACTCGGACAGAAAGGTCCACTTCCTGTCCGTGCTGGTCATCGAAATGAAGGACGTCGCCGAATACTCGTGTGTTCTCGTAGACGACGAGAGCATCAGGACGAGCGCCAGGCTCCACGTAGAAGGTAACCTTTACACACCCAGAAAGGGTACAGCCAACGTTATCTCTGGGTTCTATCTACAACGATTAGATGATGTCTAAATAATGAGATAAAGAGTCACAATCATCAGATAAAAAGCTTCCTATACACTGTTTACTTTGGACTTGGAAATTATGAAATAAACAAAAGAAAAGAAAACAAGAGTTGGAACTAGAGATGGAACAAGGGAGGGAACTAGAGAGGGAACTAGAGAGGGAACAAGAGAGGGAACTAGAAAGGGAACTAGAGAGGGAACTAGAGATAGAACAAGAAAGGGAACAAGGGAGGGAACTAGAGAGGGAACGAGAGAGGGAACTAGAAAGGGAACTAGAGAGGGAACTAGAGATGGAACAAGAGAGGGAACTAGAAAGGGAACTAGAGATGGGACAAGAGAGGGAACTAGAAAGGGAACAAGAGAGGGAACTACAGCGGGAACGAGAGAGGAAACAATAGAGGAAACTAGAGAGGGAACTAGAAAGGGAACTAGAGAGGGAACGAGAAAGGAAACTAAAGAGGGAACAGGGGAGGGAACTAGAGATGGAACAAGAGAGGGAACTGGAAAGGGAACTAGAGATGGGACAAGAGAGAGAACTAGAAAGGGAACAAGAGAGGGAACTACAGCGGGAACTCGAGAGGGAACTCGATAGGAAACTAGAGAGGGAACTAAAAAGGGAACGAAAGAGGGAACTAGAGAGGGAACGAGAGGGAACTAGAGAGGAAACGAGAGGGAACTAGAAAGGGAACAAAGAGGGAACTACAGCGGGAACGAGAGAGGAAACTATAGAGGGAACTAGAAAGGGAACAAAGAGGGAACTACAGCGGGAACGAGAGAGGAAACTAAAGAGGGAACTAGAGAGGGAACTAGAGAGGGAACTAGAGAGGGAACTAGAGAGGGAACTAAAGAGGATCTAGAGAGGGAAGAGGGGAGGGAACTAGAGATGGAACAAGAGAGGGAACTAGAAAGGGAACTAGAGATGGAACTAGAGATGGAACTAGAGAGGGAACTAGAGAGGAAACGAGAGGGAACTAGAGAGGGAACAAGGGAGGGAACTACAGCGGGAACGAGAGAGGAAACAAAGGAAATTAGAGAGGGACCTAGAAAGGGAACTAGAGAGGAAACTAGAGAGGGAACGAGAGAGGGAACTAGAGAGGAAACAATAGAGGAAACTAGAGAAGAAACTAGAAAGGGAACGAAAGAGGGAACTAGAGAGGAAACTAAAGAGAGAACAGGGGAGGGAACTAGAGATGGAACAAGAGAGGGAACAAGAAAGGGAACTAGAGAGGAAACTAAAGAGGGAACTAGAGAGGAATCAAGAGAGGGAAACTAGAGAATGAACAAGAGAGGGACCTAGAGACGAAACAGGGAGG
Source organism: Perca flavescens (assembly GCF_004354835.1). Lineage (NCBI taxonomy): Eukaryota > Metazoa > Chordata > Actinopteri > Perciformes > Percidae > Perca > Perca flavescens. Next base: position 333,866 of record NC_041341.1, read on the forward strand.
GTATAAGAGAGGAAACAGGGAAGATATAAGAGAGGGAACAAGAGAGGGAATGAGAGAGGGAACTACAGAGGGAACTAGAGAGGACACAAGAGAGGGAACTAAAGAGGGACCTAGAGAGGAAACTAGAGAGGGAACAAGAGAGGGAACTAGAGAGGGAACTAGAGAGGGAACTAGAGTGGGAACTAGAGTGGGAACTAGAGTGGGAACTAGAGAGGATGATACCAGATGTCGATATGTTCGTGAGGGAACTAGAGAGGGAACTAGAGAGGGAACAAGAGAGGGAACTAGAGTGGGAACTAGAGAGGGAACTAGAGAGGGAACTAGAGAGGAAACGAGGATGATACCAGATGTCGATATGTTCGTGAGGGAACTAGAGAGGGAACTAGAGAGGGAACAAGAGAGGGAACTAGAGAGGGAACTAGAGTGGGAAATAGAGAGGGAACTAGATAGGGAACAAGAGAGGGAACTAGAGAGGAAACGAGCATGATACCAGATGTTGATATGTCTGTGTGTTCAGGCGCTGCCCTGGAGCTGAGGAAACCTCTGGAGAGCATCGAGGTGCCCGAGACGTACGCCGGAGAGTTTGAGGTGGAGCTGTCCCGCGAGGACGCCGAGGGCAGCTGGTTCTTCGGAGACAAGGAGCTGTCTCCCAGCGGTAAATACATCATGTCCTCCCGCCGAGGGAGACATAGCCTGTCCATCAAAGACGTGAGGAAGGAGGACCAGGGGAAGTACAGCTTCGTATGCGGAGATCTGAGGACCAGCGCCTCGCTGAAGATGAAACGTAAGAAACTCAGACACACGCTCAGGAACTTTATTCTACCGCTGTAACTGTTCGGCAGCTTTTTGATTTCCTTATTCAGTGTTTTGTCGCCTTTTTAGTTGCCAATTTTGGCGTCTTTTTTTGGTGTTTTTTCTGCGCCTTTTAGTCGCCATTTTTGTCTTTTTACACGTCGTTTTAGTTGCCAATTTTGACACCTTTTTGAAGGTTTTTTGTGCCGTTTTTGTGGCCTTTTTGTGGCCTATTCTGAAGTATTTTTTGCTTGTTTTGGCGCCTTTTTAAGCACTTCTTTTACGCTTTTCTGTAATTTTTGGTTGCCTTTTTTCAGCATTTTGTAAGAAACTTCACACACTCAGGAACTTTATTCTACCGCTGTAACTGTTAGGCAAATTAATTGGCACATTTTTGGTTTCTGTTTTCAATGTTTTATCACCTTTTTAGACGTCTTTTTAGTCACCTTTTTAGTCGCCAATTTTGGCGCTTTTTTGAGCGTTTTCTGCGCCTTTTTGTCATCTTTCCCAAAGTTTTTTTTCTCCTTTTTTTCTTGCCTTTTCTGGTGTTTTTGGTCGCCTTTTTCAGCGTTAATTTAGCTGTCTGGGTTCCCTACAACATACATACATCCAAGTTATTTTGGGGCAATTTGGTTGAAAGAAACCCATATTTCTGATGTAAAAAACCTTAAAATGAACGTGTTTCTGTCCCTCCAGTGGTTGTTGTCTGCAATGTAAGGCTGTCCTCGACTAAAGAAATTCTTAGTCGACTAACACTTATAGGATTCTGTCGACTAATCGATTAGTTGATTTAATTGACAGAGCTGTGCGCTTTGAGAGGTGGTTAAGACTAGAAAAGCACAATATAAATGTAGTTAATTAACCATCTGTAAAACTGAGTTTCTCCACAATTAATCCTGCAAAAGCACCACTTTAAATCTTGTGTTTACCATAAATGTGCTCAGAAGTTTCTTGGAAATGAGTAATTAAGCATGAATAAGCATAAAAAATGACTAATCGACTAAAGAAAGACCAAAACGACAGATTAGTCGACTAATCCACTAAGAGGTGGCAGCCCTAGTATTTAACCGTGGTTGTGTTTAATCTCCAGTGCGCCCCGTGACCCTGATGCAGCCTCTAACCGACCTGACCGTGTGCGAGGGCGACATCGCCCAGCTGGAGGTCCGGTTCTCGCAGGAGAACGTGGAGGGAACCTGGATGAAGAACGGCGCTGCCGTCTCGGCCTCGGACCGGGTCCACATCGTCATCGACAAACAGATCCACAAGCTGCTGCTGGAGAACGTCACCAGGGAGGACGCCGCTTCCTACGCCTTCGTGGTTCCCGCGCAGGACATCTCCACCTCGGGAAAACTCAGCGTTCAGAGTAAGAGTCACATCTAAGGGTGCAAAAGGTTTTCCCTTTTTATTTTAAATACTTCTCTGACTGTTTCAAAGCTGTTTTTGTAATTTTTTCCTCTCTAGTTGCCTCTCTAGTTTCCTCTCTAGTTTCCTCTCTTGTTTCCTCTCTAGTTTCCTCTATTGTTTCCTCTCTTGTTTCCTCTCTAGTTCCCTCTCTAGTTCCCTCTCTAGTTGCCTCTCTAGTTTCCTCTCTTGTTCCCTCTCCTGTTTCCTCTCTTGTTTCCTCTCTTGTTTCCTCTCTAGTTCCCTCTCTAGTTGCCTCTTTAGTTTCCTCTCTAGTTTCCTCTCTTGTTCACCTCTCTAGTTCCCTATCTAGTTTCCTCTCTAGTTCCCTCTCTACTTCCCTTTCTAGTTTCCTCTCTAGTTTCCTCTCTTGTTCCCTCTCTTGTTCCCTCTCTTGTTCACCTCTCTAGTTTCCTCTCCTGTTTCCTCTCTAGTTCCCTATCTAGTTTCCTCTCTAGTTCCCTTTCTAGTTTCCTCTCTTGTTCCCTCTCTTGTTCCCTCTCTTGTTCACCTCTCTAGTTCCCTCTCTTGTTCCCTCTCTTGTTCCCTCTCTTGTTCCCTCTCTAGTTCCCTCTCTAGTTTCCTCTCTAGTTCCCTCTCTAGTTCCCTCTCCAGTTCCTCTCTAGTTCCCTATCTTGTTCCCTCTCTAGTTTCCTCTCTAGTTCCCTATATTTTTCCCTCTCTAGTTTCCTCTCCTGTTTCCTCTGTAGTTCCCTATCTAGTTTCCTCTCTAGTTCCCTCTCTACTTCCCTTTCTAGTTTCATTTCTTGTTCCCTCTCTTGTTCCCTCTCTTGTTCACCTCTCTAGTTTTCTCTCTAGTTCCCTATCTTGTTCCCTCTTTCATTCCCTCTCTAGTTTCCTCTCTAGTTTCCTCTCTTGTTCCCTCTCTTGTTCCCTCTCTAGTGTACTATCTAGTCGCCTCTTTAGTTCCCTATCTTGTTCCCTCTCTAGTTCCCTATCTTGTTCCCTCTCTAGTTCCCTCTCTAGTTCCCTATCTTGTTCCCTCTCTAGTTTCCTCTACTTTTTTCTCTCTAGTTTCCTCTCTAGTTCCCGCTCTACTTCCCTTTCTAGTTTCCTCTCTAGTTCCCTCTCTAGTTCCCTCTCTAGTTGCCTCTCTAGTTTCCTCTCTTGTTCCCTCTCCTGTTTCCTCTCTTGTTTCCTCTCTTGTTTCCTCTCTAGTTCCCTCTCTAGTTGCCTCTCTAGTTTCCTCTCTAGTTTCCACTCTTGTTCACCTCTCTAGTTCCCTATCTAGTTTCCTGTCTAGTTCCCTCTCTACTTCCCTTTCTAGTTTCCTCTCTTGTTCCCTCTCTTGTTCCCTCTCTTGTTCACCTCTCTAATTCCCTCTGTAGTTTCCTCTCTTGTTCCCTCTCTTGTTCCCTCTCTTGTTCACCTCTCTAGTTTCCTCTCCTGTTTCCTCTCTAGTTCCCTATCTAGTTTCTTCTCTAGTTCCCTTTCTAGTTTCCTCTCTTGTTCCCTCTCTTGTTCACCTCTCTAGTTCCCTCTCTAGTTCCCTCTCTTGTTCCCTCTCTAGTTCCCTCTCTAGTTCCCTCTCTAGTTTCCTCTCTAGTTCCCTCTCTAGTTCCCTCTCCAGTTTCCTCTCTAGTTCCCTATCTTGTTCCCTTTCTAGTTTCCTCTCTAGTTCCCTATCTTTTTCCCTCTCTAGTTTCCTCTCCTGTTTCCTCTCTAGTTCCCTACCTAGTTTCCTCTCTAGTTCCCTCTCTACTTCCCTTTCTAGTTTCCTTTCTTGTTCCCTCTCTTGTTCCCTCTCTTGTTCACCTCTCTAGTTCCCTCTCTAGTTCCCTCTCTTGTTCCCTCTCTAGTTCCCTCTCTAGTTCCCTCTCTAGTTTCCTCTCTAGTTCCGTCTCTAGTTCCCTCTCCAGTTTCCTCTCTAGTTCCCTATCTTGTTCCCTTTCTAGTTTCCTCTCTAGTTCCCTATCTTTTTCCCTCTCTAGTTTCCTCTCCTGTTTCCTCTCTAGTTCCCTATCTAGTTTCCTCTCTAGTTCCCTCTCTACTTCCCTTTCTAGTTTCCTTTCTTGTTCCCTCTCTTGTTCCCTCTCTTGTTCACCTCTCTAGTTTTCTCTCTAGTTCCCTATCTTGTTCCCTCTTTCATTCCCTCTCTAGTTTCCTCTCTAGTTACCTCTCTTGTTCCCTCTCTTGTTCCCTCTCTAGTGCACTATCTAGTGTCCTCTTTAGTTCCCTATCTTGTTCCCTCTCTAGTTCCCTATCTTGTTCCCTCTATAGTTTCCTCTCCTTTTTTCTCTCTAGTTTCCTCTCTAGTTCCCTCTCTACTTCCCTTTCTAGTTTCCTCTCTTGTTCCCTCTCTTGTTCCCTCTCTTGTTCACCTCTCTAGTTCCCTCTCTAGTTTCCTCTCCTGTTTCCTCTCTAGTTCCCTATCTTGTTCCCTCTCTAATTTCCTCGCTGGTTTCCTCTCTTGTTCCCTCTCTAGTTCCCTTTCCAGTTTCCTCTCTTGTTCCCACTCTTGTTCCTTTTCTAATTTCCTCTCTGGTTTCCTCTCTTGTTCCCTCTCTAGTTCCCTTTCTAGTTTCCTCTCTTGTTCCCGCTCTTGTTCCGTCTCTAGTTCCTTCTCTTGTTCCCTCTCTAGTTCCCTCTCTAGTTCCCTCTCTTGTTCTTTCTCTAGTTTCCTCTCTAGTTCCATTTCTAGTTTCCTCTCCTGTTTCCTCTCTAGTGTCCTATCTAGTTTCCTCTCTAGTTCCCTATCTAGTTTCCTCTCTAGTTCCCTATCTAGTTTCCTCTCTAGTTCCCTATCTTTTTTCCTCTCTGGTTTCCTCTCGTGTTCCCTCTCTGGTTTCCTTTCTAGTTTCCTCTCTTGTTCCCTCTCTAGTTCCCTCTTTTTATCCTTTTTTATTACCTTTTTTACACTTTTCCCGACATTTAAGAAGCCTTTCTTAAATGTTTTTTTTTTGTGACATTTTCTACACTTTTTAAAGCTTTTTTCGACATGTTTGTGCTGTGTTCATAATCGGTTTTAGATCTGAAAATCATGTGTGAGTCTGTAAACCGGTTAAAACTCTCTGAACTTTTGCAGCGATCGACATCGTGGTTCCGCTGAAGGACGTGTCCTCGGTGGAAGGCACCAAGGCGGTCCTGGAGGCCAAGATCTCCGCTCAGGACATTAGCTCGGTCAAATGGTACCTCAACGACAAGCTGCTGCTGCCCAGCGACCGGATCCAGATGGTTGCCAAGGGATCCAAGCAGCGACTGGTCTTCACCAGGACCTACGCGTCTGATACCGGACGCTACAAACTGGTGGTCGGAAAGGTGGACACCAGCTGCAGCCTCACTGTCCAAAGTAAGACACGGTTTATTCTACGGCTGAACCCAATACCATGTTTTGTGCGCCAAAGCTTCGGTACTTATTGGCTAGCGGCTTAAAGGTCCTATGGCATGAAAATGTCACTTTATGAGGTTTTTTAACATTAATATGAGTTCCCCCAGCCTGCCTATGGTCCCCCAGTGGCTAGAAATGTTGATAGGTGTAAACCGAGCCCTGGGTATCCTGCTCTGCCTTTGAGAAAATGAAAGCTCAGATGGACCAATCAGGAATCTTCTCCTTATGAGGTCATAAGGATCAAGGTTACCTCCCCTTTCTCTGCTTTGCCCGCCCAGAGAATTTGGCCCACCCATGAGAGAGAGACATCATGGCTTTCAAACGAGCAAAGTGGCAGTTGGTCAAAGAGACTTCAGATACAGTATTAGGGGACCACTAAGGTCTATATAAAAGAGACTTCAGATACAGTATTAGGGGACCTCTAAGGTCTATATAAAAGAGACTTCAGATACAGTATTAGGGGACCACTAAGGTCTATATAAAAGAGACTTCAGATACAGTATTAGGGGACCACTAAGGTCTAAATAAAAGAGACTTCAGATACAGTATTAGGGGACCACTAAGGTCTATATAAAAGAGACTTCAGATACAGTATTAGGGACCACTAAGGTCTAAATAAAAGAGACTTCAGATACAGTATTAGGGACCACTAAGGCCTATATAAAAGAGACTTCAGATACAGTATTAGGGACCACTAAGGTCTATATAAAAGAGACTTCAGATACAGTATTAGGGGACCACTAAGGTCTATATAAAAGAGACTTCAGATACAGTATTAGGGGACCACTAAGTCCTATATAAAAGAGACTTCAGATACAGTATTAGGGGACCACTAAGGCCTATATAAAAGAGACTTCAGATACAGTATTAGGGACCACTAAGGTCTATATAAAAGAGACTTCAGATACAGTATTAGGGACCACTAAGGTCTAAATAAAAGAGACTTCAGATACAGTATTAGGGGACCACTAAGGTCTATATAAAAGAGACTTCAGATACAGTATTAGGGACCACTAAGGTCTAAATAAAAGAGACTTCAGATACAGTATTAGGGGACCACTAAGGTCTAAATAAAAGAGACTTCAGATACAGTATTAGGGGACCACTAAGGTCTATATAAAAGAGACTTCAGATACAGTATTAGGGACCACTAAGGTCTAAATAAAAGAGACTTCAGATACAGTATTAGGGGACCACTAAGGTCTATATAAAAGAGACTTCAGATACAGTATTAGGGGACCACTAAGGTCTATATAAAAGAGACTTCAGATACATTATTAGGGACCACTAAGGTCTAAATAAAAGAGACTTCAGATACAGTATTACAGTACACAAAGGTACTCTAAAACTTGCCCCGACAAGTGGCATGTTAGCTAACTGGGAGCTCTGGCCATTAGCTACAGCAACTCCAGTTTGCATGCACCGATTTTAGTCGACAATACTCAGAGACATCTAGCGATCAAGATTCAGGTAAACATCTGCTGGATTTCTCCATTAATCCCAACAAAAACCCACAGGGAATTTCAGCCTGCTTGCACTTCAAATTCCAAAATTGAAAATCAAATACCTACCCATCGTACGAATATTGAAATCCAGCCCTAGTTTCATTCCCATGATCCTGTTTTTTAGCCTGACAAGCCAGACCCAACATCCAGATGTTGGGTCTGGGGGAACTCACCATTGACGGAGCTCAATCCGTCTTTCAAATTCCGTCTGCAAGCAGTAGGATAGCGCTACAACCAACCAGAGCAACGCTAACTGATAGATTAAACTTTAAACTTTTGCCGTATCCGGTCGGCAAAACTCTGAACACATCTTACCTTTTTTAAGAATGACTTCAGTGCCGTTCTTTGTTCTTTTCTCAAAGAAAAGCTGAACTCCAAGCCCCGCCCATCGGCTCTATACACAATGTGATTGGCCTGACCAGAGTTTGGTTTTTCCAGCTCGCAAAGACAAATTACATTTGCTGCCGCTAGGGTGCGTCTAGATTTCTATGCTGCCTGTTTTTAGCTCCATGTTGTAACCCTGCTGTTGTTTCCGCAGAGGTTCACATCGTGAAGCACATGGAGGACAAGGTTTGCTCCGAGTCCCAGAACGTCACCTTTAACGTGGAAGTGTCTCACCCCGGCATCGACCCCGTCTGGACCTTCAGGAACCAGCAGCTCAAAGCCGGACCCAAATACAAGATGGAGTCCAAGGGTGTGGCCCACTCGCTGACCATCATCGACGCCATGAAGGACGTGGACGGCCAGTACACGTTCCACGCCGGGGAACAGACGTCCAGCGCCAAGCTCACCGTCTCCGGTACGTCTCCAACAAAACACATTCACTTTCCTCTAGAACGACAGATATAAGAGAGGGAACAAGGGAGGGAACTAGAGAGGGAACTAGAGAGGGGAACTAGAGAGGGAACAAGGGAGGAAACAGAGGGAGGGAACTAGAGAGGGAACAAGAGAGGAAACAGAGGGAACTAGAGAGGGAACAAGAGAAGGAACTAGAGAGGGAACAGGAGAAGGAACTAGAGAGGGAACAAGAGAGGAAACAATAGAGGAAACAGAGGGAACTGGAGAGAGAACAAGAGAGGGAACTAGATAAGGAACTAGAGAGGGAACAGGAGAGGAAACTAGAAATGGAAGTAGAGAGGGAACAAGAGAAGGAACTAGAGAGGGAACAAGAGAGGAAACAGAGGGACCTAGAGAGGGAACAAGAGAAGGAACTAGAGAGGGAACAGGAGAAGGAACTAGAGAGGGAACAAGAGAGGAAACAGGGAACTAGAGAGAGAACAAGAGATGGAACTAGATAAGGAACTAGAGAGGGAACAAGAGAGGAAACAGGGAACTAGAGAGGGAACAAGAGAGGAAAGAGAGGGAACTAGAGAGGGAACAGGAGAAGGAACTAGAGAGGGAACAAGAGAGGAAACAAAAGAGGAAACAGAGGGAACTGTAGAGAGAACAATAGAGGGAACTAGATAAGCAACTAGAGAGGGAACTAGAGAGGAAACCGAGGGAACTAGAGAGGGAACAAGAGAGGAAACAGGGAACTAGAGAGAGAACAAGAGATGGAACTAGATAAGGAACTAGAGAGGGAACAAGAGAGGAAACAGAGGGAACTAGAGAGGGAACAATAGAGGAAACAGAGGGAACTAGAGAGGGAACAAGAGAAGGAACTAGAGAGGGAACAGGAGAAGGAACTAGAGAGGGAACAAGAGAGGAAACAAGAGAGGAAACAGAGGGAACTAGAGAGAGAACAAGAGAAGGAACTAGAGAGGGAAGAGGAGAAAGAACTAGAGAGGGAACAGGAGAAGGAACTAGAGAGGGAACAAGAGAGGAAACAGAGGGAACTAGAGAGGGAACAAGAGAAGGAACTAGAGAGGGAACAGGAGAAGGAACTAGAGAGGGAACAAGAGAGGAAACAGGGAACTAAAGAGAGAACAAGAGATGGAACTAGATAAGGAACTAGAGAGGGAACAAGAGAGGAAACAGAGGGAACTAGAGAGGGAACAGGAGACGGAACTAGAGAGGGAACAAGAGAGGAAACAAGAGAGGAAACAGAGAGAACTGTAGAGAGAACAATAGAGGGAACTAGATAAGGAACTAGAGAGGGAACTAGAGAGGAAACCGAGGGAACTAGAGAGGGAACAAGAGAGGAAACAGGGAACTAGAGAGAGAACAAGAGATGGAACTAGATAAGGAACTAGAGAGGGAACAAGAGAGGAAACAAAGGGAACTAGAGAGGGAACAATAGAGGAAACAGAGGGAACTAGAGAGGGAACAAGAGAAGGAACTAGAGAGAGAACAGGAGAAGGAACTAGAGAGGGAACAAGAGAGGAAACAAGAGAGGAAACAGAGGGAACTAGAGAGGGAACAATAGAGGAAACAGAGGGAACTAGAGAGGGAACAAGAGAAGGAACTAGAGAGAGAACAGGAGAAGGAACTAGAGAGGGAACAAGAGAGGAAACAAGAGAGGAAACAGAGGGAACTAGAGAGAGAACAAGAGAAGGAACTAGAGAGGGAACAGGAGAAGGAACTAGAGAGGGAACAGGAGAAGGAACTAGAGAGGGAACAAGAGAGGAAACAGAGGGAACTAGAGAGGGAACAAGAGAAGGAACTAGAGAGGGAACAGGAGAAGGAACTAGAGAGGGAACAAGAGAGGAAACAGAGGGAACTAGAGAGAGAACAAGAGAGGGAACTAGATAAGGAACAAGAGAGGGAACTAGATAAGGAACAAGAGAGGGAACTAGAGAGGGAACTGTTGCCGTAGAGTTTAACCCAGAGCGTTGTTCCCTCGTTGGCCTCCAGGCGGCGCCATCACGCGGCCGCTGCAGGACGTGATGGTGGCCGAGTCTCAGACGGCCGCGCTGGAGTGTGAGGTCGCCAACGCCAACGCCGAGGGCAGGTGGCTGAAGGACGGCCAGCCCGTGGACTTCAACGAGAACGTGACGAGCGAGGTGAAGGGCGCGGTCAGACGCCTCGTCATCGCCATCACCAGACCGCAGGACGTGGGCGAGTACACCTACCAGGTGGCCACCTCCAAGACCACCGGCAACCTCCGCGTGGAGGGTAAGCACCGCCAAATCATCTGCTCCTCTCTTTTACCGCTGATACTGTTAGTCAACTTTTTCAGCACCTTTGCATTTTGGCGCGTTTTTAGTCGCCTTTTTTTGTCACGTTTTCCGATGTTATTGTGCTGAAAAAGGCACCATTTTGGCCCCTTTTTAGACGCCTTTTTGATTTTGAATTTTTTCGCGCCTTTTTTTGTCGCCTTTATTTTATGTGTTTTTTTTTTAGAGTGTTTTCTGGGTCTTGTTGTCGCCCTTTTTTTCTTGTCACCTTTTCCAATGTTATTGTGCTGATTTCAGCATTTTGGCACTTTTTTAGATGCCTTTTTGAGTATTTTTAGCCTCTTTTTTGACGCCGTTTTGATTATTTTCTGCGCCTTTTTTGTCGTTTTATTTTGAGTGTTTTCTGGGCCTTTTTGTCGTCTTTTTAGTTTCCTTTTTTGTCACCTTTTCCGATGTTATTGTGCTGAAAAAGGCATAATTTTGGCTCCTTTTTAGACGCCTTTTTGAGTATTTTCGGCGCCTTTTTTTTTCGTCTTTATTTTATGTGTTTTTGAGTGTTTTCTGGGTCTTGTTGTCGCCCTTTTTTTGTCACCTTTTCCAATGTTATTGTGCTGATTTCAGCATTTTGGCGCTTTTTTAGATGCCTTTTTGAGTATTTTTAGCGTCTTTTTTGACGCCGTTTTGATTTTTTTCTGCGCCTTTTTTGTCGTTTTATTTTGAGTGTTTTCTGGACCTTTTTGTCGTCTTTTTTGTCACCTTTTTGATGTTATTGTTGTGCTGAAAACATTTTGGCGCTTTTTAGATGCCTTTTGGCAACAAAAAGCCTTTTGATTTTTTGACGCCTTTTTTTTATGAGTTTTTTTTTCTGGGCCTTTTTGTTGTCTTTTTAGTTTCCTTTTTTTGTCACCTTTTCCGATGTTATTGTGCTGAAAAAGGCATAATTTTGGCTCCTTTTTAGACGCCTTTTTGAGTATTTTCGGCGCCTTTTTCTTTTTGTCTTTATTTTTTGTGTTTTTTTGAGTGTTTTCTGGGTCTTGTTGTCGCCCTTTTTTTTTCTGTGTCACCTTTTCCGATGTTATTGTGCTGATTTCAGCATTTTTTGTCGTCTTTATTTTATGTGTTTTTGATTTTTTTAGATGCCTTTTTTTGTATTTTCGATTGCCTTTTTGACCTTTTACGCTTTTTTAGTTTTGATTATTTTCTCTGCGCCTTTTTTTGTCGTTTTATTTTGAGTGTTTTCTGGGCCTTTTTTTGATTTTTTCTCTTTTTAGTTTCCTTTTTTTGTCACCTTTTCCGATGTTATTGTGCTGAAAAAGGCATCATTTTGTCTCCTTTTTAGACGCCTTTTTGAGAATTTTCGGCGCCTTTTTTTGTCGTCTTTATTTTATGTGTTTTTGAGTGTTTTCTGGGTCTTGTTGTCGCCCTTTTTTTGTCACCTTTTCCGATGTTATTGTGCTGATTTCAACATTTTGGCGCTTTTTTAGATGCCTTTTTGAGTTTTTCAGCGCCTTTTTTGACGCCGTTTGGATTATTTTCTGCGCCTTTTTTGTCGTTTTATTTTATGTCTTTTTGAGTGTTTTCTGGGCCTTTCTGTCGCCTTTTTAGACACCTTTTTGAGTGTTTTCTGGACCTTTTTGTCGTCTTTTTTTGTCACCTTTTCCGATGTTATTGTGCTGAAAAGGCATCATTTTGGCTCCTTTTTAGACACCTTTTTGAGTTTTTCGGCGCCTTTTTTGATGCCGTTTTGATTATTTTCTGGGCCTTTTTTGTCGTTTTATTTTGAGTGTTTTCTGGACCTTTTTGTCGTCTTTTTTGTCACCTTTTCTGATGTTATTGTGCTGAAAAAGGCACCATTTTGGCTCCTTTTTAGACGCCTTTTTGAGAATTTTCGGCGCCTTTTTTTGTCGTCTTTATTTTATGTGTTTTTGATTGTTTTCTGGGTCTTGTTGTCGCCCTTTTTTTGTCACCTTTTCCGATGTTATTGTGCTGATTTCAGCATTTTGGCGCTTTTTTAGATGCCTTTTTGAGTATTTTCGGTGCCTTTTTTGACGCCGTTTTGATTATTTTCTGCGCCTTTTTTGTCGTTTTATTTTGAGTGTTTTCTGGGCCTTTTTGTCGTCTTTTTAGTTTCCTTTTTTTGTCACCTTTTCCGATGTTATTGTGCTGAAAAAGGCATCATTTTGTCTCCTTTTTAGACGCCTTTTTGAGAATTTTCGGCGCCTTTTTTTGTCGTCTTTATTTTATGTGTTTTTGAGTGTTTTCTGGGTCTTGTTGTCGCCCTTTTTTTGTCACCTTTTCCGATGTTATTGTGCTGATTTCAACATTTTGGCGCTTTTTTAGATGCCTTTTTGAGTTTTTCAGCGCCTTTTTTGACGCCGTTTGGATTATTTTCTGCGCCTTTTTTGTCGTTTTATTTTATGTGTTTTCTGAGCCCCGGCAGACGTTAGCCTGCTCCTTAAGATTTGCAATCTAATATGTCAAACACCTCGGGGCTTGGTAAGAAGAGGACTTTAACCTCTGTCAATGTGTGAGGATTGTAGTCCTCAAGTTGTCGTTCCTGTTAAGATGTTGCAGCATCGTCCACGTCCACGATTCCATGCATCGATTATTTGATTAATTTCAACACCTCTGCTGGCGAGGGGTCTAAAGATATAGTCATCTTCTGTATTGTATTGTCTGTATGATTTATGAGAGTCCGTGTGTTTCCTGTTGTCTGCAGCGGTGAAGATCAAGAAGACTCTGAAGAACCAGACGGTGACGGAGACCCAGGAGGCCGTGTTCACGCTGGAGCTCACCCACCTGGACGTGAAAGGATCGCAGTGGATCAAGAACGGCGTGGAGCTGCAGAACAGCGACAAGTACGAGATCACGACCGACGGCGTGGTCCACACGCTGAAGGTCAAGAACTGCAACACGCACGACGAGTCCGTTTACTCCTTCAAACTGGGGAAACTGTCAGCCAACGCCAGGCTCAACGTGGAGAGTGAGTACCACTGAGTTACTGTCATTTATATCATAACTACTGGCCCCATAATCCACCATTAAAGGGTAACTACCATTTGTTTTATAACCTGGACCCTATTTTTTCATGTTCTTGTGTGTAAGTGACTGAACAACAATCTTTGAAATGTGTCCAGTGTTAAGCGAGAACGCTGTAACCGGCTGCCATGAACCGAGCTGTAATGTAACCCTACAGGACTAATGTTCAGCATCAGTTAGAGTCCACTAAAAGTTCTGTTGTTGCCGCTGACAGACTCAGATTATTATTCTAAGTGTCTGACAACATTATGGGATGGATCCCTACAGAGATAGACCTTTTAGAGACTTTTAGCGTGTATAGAGCCAGCATATCTCCACCAGACTCCATGTAAATAATCAGGACTTTTAGCGTGTATAGAGCCAGCATATCTCCACCAGACTCCATGTAAATAATCAGGATTTTTAGCGTGTATAGAGCCAGCATATCTCCACCAAACTCCATGTAAATAATCAGGACTTTTAGTGTGTATAGAGCCAGCATATCTCCACCAGACTCCATGTAAATAATCAGGACTTTTAGCGTGTATAGAGCCAGCATATCTCCACCAAACTCCATGTAAATAATCAGGACTTTTAGTGTGTATAGAGCCAGCATATCTCCACCAGACTCCATGTAAATAATCAGGACTTTCAGCGTATATAGAGCCAGCATATCTCCACCAGACTCCATGTAAATAATCAGGACTTTTAGCATGTTTAGAGCCAGCATATCTCCACATGTAAATGGGTGAATTAAGGGTTTATTTCAACCAAACCAGAGTGCTGATTGTTGGAACAGTGGAAAGATGAACCAAGACGGCTTTTTGGTAGTTTTATTTAGTTTCTGTCCACCTTGAATGAAGTGTGTTTTACGATGATAAAAGTCCTGATTATTTACATGGAGTCTGGTGGAGTTTAGCGAACGCAATTTCCCGGATGTTTTTGTTTAAAAAGTACACTGCTATGATTTATCAACGCGTTTTTCTCCGGCACAAAATCCTTTTCACATTCACCAAAAAGCAATCTACGCTGCCTAATATTTGCAGTTAAAATAAATATGTATATTAAAGCCCTTTTAAACAGTTGCACCGTCCAATATATCCGATATAATCCAAGAATTTTAACATTGTGCTTTGATGTGCTCTCTCGTTTCTGCAGCGATCAAAATTGTGAAGAAGATAAAGGACGTGACCTCGCTGTTGGACAGCCCCGCCTCCTTCGAGCTCAGCCTATCACACGACGGCATCCCAGTCAAGTGGATGTTTAAAGGCGCAGAGCTCAAGGCGAGCGACAAGTGCAAGATTCTGTCGGAGCGCAAAGCTCACAAACTGATCCTGCAGAACGTGGCGAGCAGCGATGCCGGAGAGTACACCGCCGTGGTCGGACACCTGCAGTGCAGCGCCACGCTCACCGTGGAAGGTACGCAGCGTCTTAACTGTTAAATTATCTAGATTAGGGCAGCACAGTGGGAGGAATATACGGGATATGCGTGTCGATTAACGGGCTTTACGTCATGTTCCACGAGTTCGGTCTGGAACAAATTTCAACACTTTCTTAAAATCGACTCACTTTGGCCTCTCGGACAATTTGGAAATCTGGTTTCAAACCTGCAAACGTCTCCTTGTAACTGCTTTACTTAATTATATTTTCTTTTGCATCCATATTATCCTAATTTATTTATCAATGATTTATTTTTTTGTGTCTCTGTTTGTGTGTGTCTATGTGTGTCTGTGTTTGCGTGTGTGTGTGTGTGTGTATTTCTGTTTGCGTGTGTCTGTGTGTGCGTGTGTCTCTGTGTGTGTATGTGTGTGTGTTTGTGCGTGTGTGTCTGCATGTGTGTGTGTGTGTGTCTGTGTTTGCGTGTCTGTGTGTCTGTGTGTGCGTGTGTCTGTGTGTGTGTCTATGTGTGTCTGTGTTTGCGTGTGTGTATTTCTGTTTGCGTGTGTCTGTGTGTGTGTGTGTGTGTGTGTGTGTGTGTGTGTGTGTGTGTGTGTGTGTGTGTGTCTGTGTCTGCATGTGTCTGTGAGTGTGTGTCTGTGTTTGCGTGTCTGTGTCTCTGTGTGTCTGTGTGTGTGTGTGTTTGCATGTCTGTGTCTCTGTGTGTGTGTGTGTGTGTGTGTGTGTGTGTGTCTGTGTCTGTGCGTGTGTGTCTGCATGTGTATGTGTGTGTTTCTGTGTGTCTCTCTGTGTGTGTGTGTGTGTGTGTGTGTATGTCTCTGTGTGTGTATGTCTCTGTGTGTGTGTGTGTGTGTGTCATATTTATTCTGTGTTTTCAGTGTTGTTCTGTTGTCTATTATCTACATATCGTTGTCTTTGTACTTGTACTCTCCACGATGACAGTAAAGTTGAATCTTATCTAATAAATAAACTACTTTACAGTAGATCTTCTTCAAAGCTAAATTACATTGTATCGGTGCATAATCTCCAGTTCTTTCCGATACTGATACCAGCATTAAGGCGGCCGTGCAGGCTTTTCTGGAACATTTCTCACAAGAACACAACGTGTATATTTGGTTATATCTCGTGATGCCCTCTCTCTCTTGCAGCGCTGCGAGTCACCAAACCTCTGAAGAGTGTGAGCGTGCCAGAGACGCAGGTGGCCACGTTCGAGTGTGAAGTGTCCCACTTCAACGTGCCGGCCACCTGGCTGCGTGGCGGCGTGGAGATCGAGATGAGCGAGAAGTTCCGCATCGTGGTTCAGGGGAAACTCCACCAGCTGAAGATCATGAACACCAGCCGGGACGACTCGGCCGAGTACACCTTCGTCTGCGGGAACGACCGCGTGTCCGCCACGCTCACCGTCAGCCGTAAGATCCCATTAAAATATGACCTGTCTTTCTTTAAATATTACATGTTTTTTCCTTAAGATATTCTGACCTTTTTTCTAAAAATATTCTGACTTTTTTTTTTTATATTCTGACTTTTTTCCTAAAAATATTCCGACTTGTTTTCTTAAAATATTCCGACTTTTTTTCTTAAAATATTCCGACTTTTTTTCTTAAAATATTACATTTCTTTTCCTTAAGATACTTCGACTTTTTGTCAAAAAATATTACATATTTTTTCCTGACTTTTTTTCTTAAAATATTCAGACTTTTTTCCTTACAATATTCTGACTTTTTTTCTTAAAATATTTTGACTTTTTTTCTTAAAATATTCAGACTTTTTTTGTTACAATATTCTGACTTTTTTGTCTTAAAATATTCCGATTTTTTTCCTAAAAATATTCCGACTTTTTTCTTAAAATATTCCGACTTTTTTCCTAAAAATATTCAGACTTTTTTCATTACAATATTTTGACTTTTTTCCTAAAAAGATTCAGATTTTTTCTGTTAAAATATTCAGACTTTTTTTCTTAAAATATTCCGACTTTTTTCCTTACAATATTCTGACTTTTTTTCTTAAAATATTCAGACTTTTTTCCTTACAATATTTTGATGAATGCATCTTTTTGTGTCTCTGTTTGTGTGAAAAATATTCTGACTTTTTTCCTAAAAAGATTCAGATTTTTTCTCTTAAAAGATTCAGATTTTTTCTCTTAAAATATTCCGACTTTTTTCTTTAAATATTCCGACTTTTTTCCTAAAAATATTCAGACTTTTTTCATTACAATATTTTGACTTTTTTCCTAAAAAGATTCAGATTTTTTCTCTTAAAATATTCCGACTTTTTTTCTTAAAATATTCAGACTTTTTTTCTTAAAATATTCAGACTTTTTTCCTTACAATATTTTGACTTTTTTCCTAAAAATATTCCGACTTTTTTCCTAAAAAGATTCATATTTTTTCTCTTAAAATATTCTGACTTTTTCTCTTAAAATCTTTAGACTTTCTGAGTACTAATGCTTGTCTGTGCTCCCCGTGCAGCGGTCCTGATCACGTCCATGATGAAGGACCTGAACGCCCAGGAGCGAGACACCATCACCTTCGAGGTCACGGTGAACTACGAGGGCGTCAGCTACAAGTGGCTGAAGAACGGCGTGGAGGTCAAGTCCTCCGACAGGTGCCAGGTCCG
>NC_041341.1:356000-498500 GCF_004354835.1 Perca flavescens
CTGGTAAAGACAAGAATTAAGGGTTGACTTTTGACCGAACAGATATCACCGTGAAACCTACTTTGATTACTTTAATTAAAGGCAATTATTTGTTGTATTAACACGTTTTCTGAAACGTTGTTTTTAAATATGCAAAGGAGGCTATTATCTTATTCAATATATGCATCCTTTTGCATGACTCTTTGTGGAGAAACTCAGATTTACAGATATTTCGATTAAATCAAGTAATCGATTAGTCGAATGTTAGTCGCACACGAATGCTAGAGCACAGCCCTACTCCAGGCTCCGTCTGATGCTTTTCTTCCAACTTTCGTTAACATTTTAGGGTTTGATTTGTATTTTTGGAAAGAGAGGTGTGAAGGTGCTTAACCACAGGTGTCAAACTCAAGGCCCGCTGGCCAAATCTGGCCCCTCGTATACTTTGATCCGGCCCGCATATCAGTTTAGCTTCTGTAGAAATATTCCATTGACGAAATGTGTGTATGTGCTCGTTGCAAAAGAGCTGTGTTAGTCATTGAGGAAGTGGTTAGAAGTGCTCCGGGTGACCTCTGATGCACAGAAAATTAAGCTTAAAATAAAAATAGTTATAGTAGGCTTTTATGGCATAGAGGTGCATTGTTTGAAGGTTGCGAGAACGGAAGTGGACATTGCACCAGACAGAGGCCCCGACCTTGCCGTGTGTGTGTGTGTGTGTGTGTGTGTGTGTGTGTGTGTGTGTGTGTGTGTGTGTGTGTGTGTGTGTGTGTGTGTGTTGGATAACTGTTTCTGTCTAGAAACTAGAAGACACCCCCCTGTGAGGAGAGGATAAAAGCTTGAGGGAGAGAAAAGATCAGGGCTCATAATTTGACAACTTGGTGGACCGAGCTCTGATTTGATGTCTGTTGCTAGGGAAACTTAGTCTCTGACGGACAGAATTCCTTACAGTTCACAATCATTTTTGGCCCACCTAGTTTTTGTTGCTTTTTCTTAACATAGCCACGCCCTAAAATACCCCCTGCTTTGTTGACGATTTTAAAATCAACGAGAATATAATTCACTAATTGAACATCATTCTGTGTTGCAGAAGACTTAAAACTAGCAATTGAGACCATAAACTCATTATGAAAATGTTTACTGAGGTAATAAATCAAGTGAGTAGGTCACTTTCTCATAGACTTCTACAGAAACCAAACTCTTTTTGCAACCGCAAGTGTCTCCCCCTGCAGGAATTCAGATATAATGCAGGTTTAAGGAGTCTCCCCCTGCAGGAAATCAGATATAATGCAGGTTTAAGGAGTCTCCCCCTGCTGGTAGTCAGATATAATGCAGGTTTAAGGAGTCTCCCCCTGCTGGTAGTCAGATATAATGCAGGTTTAAGGAGTCTCCCCCTGCTGGTAGTCAGATATAATGCAGGTTTAAGGAGTCTCCCCCTGCTGGTAGTCAGATATAATGCAGGTTTAAGGAGTCTCCCCCTGCAGAAATTTAGATATATTGCAGGTTTAAGGAGTCTCCCCCTGCAGGAATTCAGATATATTGCAGGTTTAAGGAGTCTCCCCCTGCTGGTAGTCAGATATAATGCAGGTTTAAGGAGTCTCCCCCTGCTGGTAGTCAGATATAATGCAGGTTTAAGGAGTCTCCCCCTGCAGGAATTCAGATATAATGCAGGTTTAAGGAGTCTCCCCCTGCTGGTAGTCCGATATAATGCAGGTTTAAGGAGTCTCCCCCTGCTGGTAGTCAGATATAATGCATGTTTAAGGAGTCTCCCCCTGCTGGTAGTCAGATATAATGCAGGTTTAAGGAGTCTCCCCCTGCTGGAATTCAGATATAATGCAGGTTTAAGGAGTCTCCCCCTGCAGGAATTCAGATATAATGCAGGTTTAAGGAGTCTCCCCCTGCAGGAATTCAGATATAATGCAGGTTTAAGGCACTTCTGAATTTGCAGCACTTCTCCAAACCGGATGCGTTGTCCATTAATATTAACAGGCACTAATGGCAACAACACAGCCAAAGATGTTTGACTTTGTGGCTAAAATAAAAGCATGTAAATAAACTCCAGCGTGGCCCGTAGTGAAGTTGAGTTTGACACTCGTGTTTTAAGGTTTATTTTGTATTTTAGGAAGAGCTTTGTAACACCTCGGCCAGGGACGACACATAGAGAACTAATTCTGGCCTTTTCTTCACCATGTGTATTTTGAATTTGTCCCTTCTCTCTAATAAACTAAAATCAACTTTAAATCCCGATGTCTGTTCTCACTCATTAACTCTGTGACTGTCGGGGGGAGGGAGGGGGAGAGAGAGGAAAGGAGGGGGGAGGGAGGGGGAGAGGGTGATGGAGAGAGAGAGGGAGAGAGAGGCAGGTAGAGGGAGAAGGAGGGGGAGAGGGAGAGAGAGAGAAAGTGGGGAGGGTGATGGAGAGAGAGAGGGAGGGAGAGAGACGGAGAGAGAGAGAGAGAGAGGGAGGGAGGGAGAGAGAGAGGGAGGGAGAGAGACAGAGAGAGGGAGCGAGAGAGACAGGGAGAGAGACAGAGAGAGAGAGAGACAAAGAAAGAGGGAGAGAGACAGGGAGAGAGAGAGACAAAGAAAGAGAGAGGGACAGACAGAGAGAGGGAGAGAGACAGGGAGAGAGAGAGAAGGAGAGAGACAGGGAGAGAGAGAGACAAAGAAAGAGAGAGGGAGAGAGACAGGGAGAGAGACAGGGAGAGAGAGAGAGGGAGAGAGAGAAGGAGAGAGACAGGGAGAGAGAGAGAGAGAGAGAGAGAGAGAAGGAGAGAGACAGGGGGAGAGAGAGAGAGACAAAGAAAGAGAGAGAGAGAGAGAGACAGGGAGAGAGAGGGAGAGAGAGAGAAGGAGAGAGACAGGGAGAGAGAGAGAGAGAGAGGGAGAGAGAGAGAGGGAGAGAGACAGAGAGAGACAGGGAGAGAGAGAGACAAAGAAAGAGAGAGACAGAGAGGTAACTTTGTCCCAGTGACACATATTCTCCTTGGAACGGCTCATTACATGTTTTAATTTAAAATAAAGAAGCAGAACTTACATATACATATATATATATATATATATATATATATATATATATATATATATATATATATATATCTCTATACTATGATTGTACGTCATACAAATATACACAAAAATATACACACACACACATAAACACACATTTATACTCACACATACATGTTTACAAATACATAAACAAGCAATAAAACCAACAGAATCTACACACCTTGTTTTATTTGGGATTGTAACTATGCTAATAAAGCTAATAAAATGTCTTGCTATGACTATTATTGACCCTAAAATGTCTTGCTATGACTATTATTGACCCTAAAATGTCTTGACTATGACCCTAAAATTTTTGCTTGACCCTAAAAAAATGTTTTGCTATGACTATTATTGACCCTAAAATGTTTTGCTATTACTATTATTGTCCCTAAAATGTTTTAAAATGTTTTGCTATGACTATTATTGACCCTAAAATGTTTTGCTATGACTATTATTGACCCTAAAATGTCTTGCTATGACTATTATTGACCCTAAAATGTCTTGCTATGACTAGTATTGACCCTAAAATGTTTTGCTATGACTAGTATTGACCCTAAAATGTTTTGCTATGACTATTGTTGACCCTAAAATGTCTTGCTATGACTATTATTGACCCTAAAATGTTTTGCTATGACTAGTATTGACCCTAAAATGTCTTATTGTTGACCCTAAAACTATTGTTGACCCTAAAATGTCTTGACCCTAAAATGTATGACTATTGTTGACCCTAAAATGTCTTGCTATGACTATTATTGACCCTAAAATGTCTTGCTATGACTATTGTTGACCCTAAAATGTTTTGCTATGACTAGTATTGACCCTTCTCTCGTGTACTGTCTCCCCGTCCAGTCCCGGAGGCGCCTCAGATCCTTCGCCACATGGCGCCCCAGTCGGTGGAGGCGGGGAAGCCCGCCCGTTTCTCGGTGCAGGTGAGCGGCGTGCCGCCCCCCCAGGTGTCCTGGTACAAGAACTCCCAGGCTCTGTCGGCCGGCTTCAAGTGCAAGTTCCTCCACGACGGGGCCGAGCACTCGCTGCTGCTGATCGAGGTCTTCCCCGAAGACGCTGCTGTGTACAACTGCCAGGCCAGGAACGAGTACGGCGAGGCCACCAGCACGGCCGCGCTCAGCGTGGAAGGTAAGGGGGGGGGCAGTTAGAGGAGGGGGGGGCAGTTAGAGGGAGGGGGGCAGTTAGAGGGAGGGGGGAGGGGGGGGGCAGTTAGCCAGCGTGGAAGGTCAGGGGGGGGCAGTTAGCCAGCTCTGGAGGGAGAAGTCAGTTTGAAGATAATCAGAAGAAAAGTCGTAAAATTTTAAGAAGAAAAGTCGAAATATTAAGAAGATATTAAGAAAAAAAAGAGGAAATATTTTTAGGAAAAAAGTTTAATTTTTTTTTAGAAAAAAGTCATAATATTATAAGAAAAGAAGTTGGAATATTTTAAAATGAAGTCGAAATATTTAACGAAAAAAACACGAAACATTTTAAGAAAAAAAGTCGTAATATTTTAAGTACATATATTTAAGTATATAAAGATATATATATATATATATATATATATATATATATATATATATATACAGTATATATAATACAATACTGTGTGTGAGTTTGTCTGTCTGTCTGTGTGTGTGTTTATGTGTGTGTGTGTGTATTTGTATTTGTGTGTGTTTATGCGTGGGTGTGTGTGTGTGTGTTTGTGTGTGTGTTTATTTATGTGTGTTTGTATTTGTATTTGTGTGTGTTTATGTGTGGGTGTGTGTGTGTGTGTTTGTGTGTGTGTGTATTTGAGTGTGTTTATGTGTGTGTGTGTGTGTGTGTGTGTGTATTTGTGTGTTTATGTGTGTGTGTGTGTGTGTGTGTGTGTGTGTGTGTTTGTGTGAGTGTGTGTATTTATGTGTGTCTTTATGTGTGTGTGTTTCAGTGTCAGAGGTGGTCTCTCCCGACTCGTCTGCAACCGTGGCCCCCCCGGTGGTCATCTCGCCCATCGCCAGCACCTCGGCCCGCGAGGGAGAACCGGCGCGCTTCCAGTGCCGCGTCCGCGGAGACGGTAAGCCAACGCCACTCCTACGGCGAGCTGCTTCACCCGTCCACCTGCAGCCTTGGTTTGGGGCTTTTTCCTGGGTCAACATTTCAAATAAAAACTTTTTTTGGTGACGTGTTTGTCACTATTTTCATAAAAAATTCATCACTTTTTTCTGATGTTTTCCTCCAATTTTCGATTTTATTGTCGATGTTTTTGTAGATTTTTCCAAGAATGTTTACCTCTTTTGGGGAGTTGGTTCTTACATACTTTTTGAGAGGGACAAATCTAACCCCCCCCACCCCCCAAACCCCCAACCCCGAAATAATTTTAGGTAAAAATATCGAAATATTTTTAGGTAAAAATATATAAATATTTTCAGGTAAAAATATAGAAATATTTTTAGTAAGAAAGAAAGTCTTAATATTTAAAAAAAAAATAATCGAAATATATATTTTTTTAAAGTGGGGACATATTCGATGCACCACGCCCGAAATATTTTTAAGAAAAAAGACAAAATATTTTATGAAAAAAAACAAAATATTCTTAGAAAAAAAGTCGTAAACATTTTTTGGAAAAAAAGTCGTAATATTGTAAGAAATAAAGTTCCAATAGTTTTTTTCAAAAAGTGGGAATATTTTGGGGAATTTTCTATGTTATTGTTTATTATTATTATTGTCGATTTTTTCGAGTTATTTTAACCTCTTTTGGGGAGTGGGTTCTTTAGTATTAGGAACAAATCTACCGCTAAATATGAAAAGGGGACCTATGCGTTGTGTTTTGGACCAACCCCTTCACGTTGTTGTCGTGTGTCCAGATGTGAAGATCAGCTGGTTCCACAAGCAGAAGGAGATCAAGCAGTCGGACTTCTTCCGGATGTCTCAGTTTGACGACAGCTGCCAGCTGGAGATCTCCAGGGTTTACCCCGAGGACGAGGGAGAGTACAGCTGCGTGGCCACCAACAACGCCGGCAGGGTGTCCTGCTCCGCCACGCTCACTCTGGACGGTAAGTCCAGAGCACTGTGTACTTTACAAAGAGAGAGGCTGTAAAGGTGGATAACAGAAGCCAAAGGCACATGGTCATGGTTGTTTTTAATGTCAATAACAACAAAATGCTCCTATTATCTGCTGGTTCGGGCATCTCATTTTAAACTACACCTATTAAGGCCTTGTTTCTGCCCACCCCTTCTGACCAGGAACAGATCCAAATTCTCTTTTGTCCCTCAAGCCATAAAAGCCTTAAATCAGTCAGCTGTCCAGCTGGCCTGGTCATATCCAAAGGGTGTATAGTGTATTGTAGTGTGTGATGTATGTTCTTCATGTTATGTCTGTCCGTGTCTGTTTGCTTGTGTCATACGTCTTGTCATAATGTCCTGTCATGAAGTGCCTTGCGACTGTGGTGCAAACCCAACTGTCCCCACGGGGACAGAGGACCTTTTTTACAGCAGACATGTTGACTGGTCATAGTAGGAAGAGCACAGCTGAGATTGATAACCTTAACGATGGCTCAGTTCCATCAAGTGTCCCAGTAAGATATTTCAGTGAGTCAGCATGCACAATACCAGGACCTCTCCTAAGTGGAATGCAGCCATCATTAATGGTTTAATACCAGAGTCTGTCCTAAGTGGAATGCAGCCATCAGTAATGGTTTAATACCAGGGTCTCTCCTAAGTGGAATGCAGCCATCAGTAATGGTTTAATACCAGGGTCTCTCCTAAGTGGAATGCAGCCATCATTAATGGTTTAATACCAGAGTCTGTCCTAAGTGGAATGCAGCCATCATTAATGGTTTAATACCAGGGTCTGTCCTAAGTGGAATGTAGCCATCATTAATGGTTTAATACCAGGACCTCTCCTAAGTGGAATGCAGCCATCAGTAATTGTTTAATACCAGGGTCTCTCCTAAGTGGAATGCAGCCATCAGTAATGGTTTAATACCAGAGTCTGTCCTAAGTGGAATGCAGCCATCAGTAATGGTTTAATACCAGGGTCTCTCCTAAGTGGAATGCAGCCATCAGTAATGGTTTAATACCAGAGTCTGTCCTAAGTGGAATGCAGCCATCATTAATGGTTTAATACCAGGACCTCTCCTAAGTGGAATGCAGCCATCAGTAATTGTTTAATACCAGGGTCTCTCCTAAGTGGAATGCAGCCATCAGTAATTGTTTAATACCAGGGTCTGTCCTAAGTGGAATGCAGCCATCAGTAATGGTTTAATACCAGAGTCTGTCCTAAGTGGAATGCAGCCATCATTAATGGTTTAATACCAGGGTCTCTCCTAAGTGGAATGTAGCCATCATTAATGGTTTAATACCAGGGTCTGTCCTAAGTGGAATGTAGCCATCATTAATGGTTTAATACCAGGGTCTGTCCTAAGTGGAATGCAGCCATCAGTAATGGTTTAATACCAGAGTCTGTCCTAAGTGGAATGCAGCCATCAGTAATGGTTTAATACCAGAGTCTGTCCTAAGTGGAATGCAGCCATCATTAATGGTTTAATACCAGGGTCTGTCCTAAGTGGAATGCAGCCATCAGTAATGGTTTAATACCAGGACCTCTCCTAAGTGGAATGCAGCCATCATTAATGGTTTAATACCAGGACCTCTCCTAAGTGGAATGCAGCCATCAGTAATGGTTTAATACCAGGGTCTCTCCTAAGTGGTTTTGACCAAACCTGCCGTTAAAAAGCTCTATAAAGTCATCTACTACTACTATAAATGAAATTAAACCCATAAAGTCAATGAACGTGCTTCCTTTCAGGGCGAAAACAAGCCGCAGACAGTCCCGCTGAGTCTCCGTGGCGTGTCTCCACCAGCCTCGCCTCTTTAAAGAAACATTCCTCTGGCCAAAAGCCCCTTTTCATCCAGCCAATCACGAGCTGCACGGTGCCCCACGGGGAGGTGGCGCGCTTCCACGCCTGCGTGTCCAGCGTGCCGAAACCGGAGATCAGCTGGTTCCACAACCGGCAGCCGGTCCAGCCCACCAAGAACGTGGTCTTTCACTTCGACGAGGTGACCAACGCCGCCGTGCTCATCATCGTGGATGCTTTCCCCGAGCACGCCGGGCAGTACACGTGCCGCGCCGTAAACAGCGCCGGGGAGGCCACGTGCTCGGCCACTCTCACCGTCACCCACGAAGAAGAAGAAGAAGAAGAAGGTAACGTCTGGGATCTGTTGGCTGCAGCCAGGTCTCTCCCCCCGTTTCTCTTCCTGCGAGATTAATTCACCCTCCTCAAATTCCTCCTTCATCGTCTCCGGACAAAACTCTTCAAGGGATGTCCCGAAACCACGACGCAAACATTTTAGAAGTGGATCGATTTAAAGTCAGCTTTAAGTATGTTTTAACCCTTTATTCAAACAGTGAAGCCCTCCTTGCTGAGTATTCGAGGTTTTAAAATCTAAATACTTTGAGAAAAAAAGTCGGAATATGTTAAGAAAAAAAGTCGGAATATTTCATGAAAAATAGTCGTAAAATTTTAAAAAGAAAAGTCAAAATATTTTTGGGTTAAAAAGTCGTAATATTTTAAGAAAAAGTTGGAATATGTTAAGAAAAAAAGTCTGATTATTTTATGAAAAATGGTCGTATAATTTTAAGAAGAGATGATGTCCCCTAAACCAGAAAAATTTGGAAGTGGTTCCATTTTAAGTCAGCTTTAAATATGTTTTAACTTTTTATTCAAACAGTGAAGCCCTCACTGCTGAGTAGTCAAGGTTATAAAATTCTCGGAATATGTTAAGAAAAAAGTTGTAATATTTTAAGAAAAAAAGTCAAAAAATAATTAGGTAAAAAAGTCGGAATATTTTGAGAAAAAAAGTCGGAATATGTTAAGAAAAAAAGTCGGAATAATTTGCGAAAAATAGTCGTAAAATTTCAAGAAGAAAAGTCAAAATATTTTTGGGTAAAAAAGTATATGTTACGAAAAAAAGTTGTAATATTAAAAAAAAAAATGTCGGAATATTTTAAGAAAAAAAGTTGGAATATGTTAAGAAAAAAAGTTGTGATATTTTTACGAAAAATAGTCGTATAATTTTAAGAAGAGATGATGTCCCGAAACCAGGTCTCAAAAAATGTAGAAGTGGATCCATTTTAAGTCAGCTTTAAATATGTTTTAACCCTTTATCAAACAGTGAAACCCTCAATGCTGAGTAGTCAAGGTTTTAAAATCTAAATATTTTAAGAAAAAAAGTCGTAATATTTTAAGAAAAAAATTCGGATTATGTTAATGTTATGTTGATGTCGGGAGGCGGGCAGTCAGACTCAATGACCCATCTGATTGGTGGAGAGGTAACCCGGAAATGGCGAGCGGGATGAGCGTGACTAGAGTCTCTCAAAATCTGGCGAAAATCTTTTAAACTGACCTTTGTTGATCTGAAATGAAGACAGATTCAGCAACTGCACGGCCTATTTATCTCTTCAAATGTTTTCAGAAACACGTTTCTTCGTAAAATACGAGATCGTATTTTGTAAAAGCCGCCATTATGGTCTGTTTTGAAATCCGGGAGAAGCGTTTGTCCAATCAGCTGCCGGTTTTCATTTTTTGGGCAACAATACAGATTAGCACACGCATAACGTACGCTCAAGTCGGAGTCTCTTCGGTGTGTTCGCAGGGACCTTTTGGACCTTGGGGAGACTTGGTGTGTCAGAGCCTTTAGGGAAATGTCAGTTCCAATACCAGTTTATCTTGGATATAAAAAAGGGTTCTCGGACAACTTCTTCTGTAAATTGTACAAGCAAGAAGCAACTCTTATCTATGTTCTTTAACGGTAACATTAAAGCTACAGTGCGTAGTTTCTGGCTCCCCCATGAGGAATTCTAAGGAATGACAACAACACTGTCGGCGCGTCCACATCCACGTGATACAAGCCTTCCGTGTTCGCTCGAAACGATTTAAATCGATTTAAATTCGATCGCTCACACAAAAATTGATTGTAATTGGAGAATCAGTTATATTTGAGCCAGCCCCAGGTTTTTATAGCATCAAATAACACTTCAATGACTTGAACAAACATCAGCGTGCCTAGGTAACTACCTAAACCCAGCCCTACTCACCTACGGTGATTTGCAGTTGTTCTCTGTGGGATAAATCTTGGCGTTGTGCTTCCAAAAATGCCGCTTAAACCATGTAAATAAATATTTCGGGACATCCCTCCTCCAGATTTGACTAACCTCACAGTTCCAGTTTGTTTGAAGCCTGGGATTATCACCTATACCTTCCTCATCATCACTCCCCACAGGAACCATCTCCTCCCTCCACCATCCTCCATCCTCACCCTCCTGTCCTCTCCTCTCCCGTTCAGCTCCGGAAAACTCTGGGAAACGCATGAAACTCACATGTATAACTTCCTCGGTTGTTCCTCTATCCTCCAGGAAACTCAAACCCTTCTCTGTGTGATTCCTGTGTTATTAAATGTCTGTGTTACTTCTTCTGTTGTTGCGATCCTTCATCTTGTTTGTTACAGATGTGCGTTTGCATTGTTTGATTTGTCACTTCAGTGTCTTTCATTGATTTTAATTGCAGTACCACTTTTGCACCGTCGCAACCCACAACTAAATTTCTCTCTTAACATCTGTTGTACTAAGACCTAAAACCAAAGGCAAATGTTATGAAAGTATCATATGTACAACAATGATACCAAAATTATGATATGCATAAATACAAGAATAAATAAGAGTTACACCTTTGCGGTCACCCTCCAAGACATGACAGAATTCGGCCCGAGCCCGACAAGTACATTTTAATTGACAGCTTTTCAAAGTCAAAGTCAAGTTTATTTCAGAAATTACAGTGTTCAAATACAGTGCCTAATACAATACAAAAAAGCCTGCACCCGTTTACAGCCTGACATTATTCAAATGTGCGCACGCACACACAGCTCTTTTGCCTTTTCTCAAGAATGAGTCATTTATAAGTTTTTTTAACATCATTTATTCATGACTAACGGAGGCTATAGGCCACTTGGAAGTTGGAACAAAGAAATAAAATAAGTCCTCTGTAACATCATAAAATCTCAGCACTCTAAATAGGCCTAAAAGTTTTCCACACACACCTCAGACTTTGCTTTCTTTGCCGGTGCAACCAGAAGCCAGCCTCCAATTCATTGTTAATCAAAACTCTCAAGCCCGAGCCCGGCCCGAGCCCGTGTAAAATGATAGAAAGAGCTTCAGCTCTAATTCATGTCATCTCTTTCCTCACAGTGACTCACGTGAGAGAGCAGATCGAAGCCAAGATCGAGCAAGAAGTCAAAGGTAAGGTCACTGTGTATAAAAACAAATTATCACACAGAAGAATTCGGCACGGTGAAAAAGGGACAGTTTAACTAGCTTTTATTTTTTGATTTGATTAATGTTTCACATTTCTAAAGCAGTCTGTCAGCAGGCAACTTTGATGCAAGCTTTGACTCGTTGAAGGTGAAGAAGCTGTTGAGAAAGTTTAGAAAACAACAGATGTGTGGGTGTGCATGTTTCATTCAAACAAAAGATGTGATTTATAGTTGACCTGCATCCACAGACTGCTTTTAGAGTTTGTAAATATGTCGTTATGTTGAACTGTCCCTTTAATAAGAAGTGATCTTTGAATTTCCACGGTAGCATGTCATCTTTAAAGGTGCCGTAGGTAGGATTTTGAAGATCCAGGACATAGCCAAATATTTTTACAACTTCTCAGTCCCTCCCCCCTTTCCGCTAAAGCCCAAAACGGTCTCCTAAGCCCCTCCCCCCACGAGGGAGAATGAATGCGTGTGCAGTGATTGACATGCAGTTAGACACCCCCCGTGGCCCTGATTGGTGCATCTGAACAGGGAGCGGTGGTGGAGCCAGAGGAGCTGGATTTATTTTAAATGTCCTGCTTCATGTAGTTCTACTGGAACATAGGGTCAGTTTCAGCAGATATGACAGAAAGTTAGTTTTATAAGTCTTACCTACTGCATCTTTAAGTGTCTTGTTAAAAGAAATTCCTACGGTCTGTATTATTCTACATGCTCTTGTTCTGATCATATTTCATGGTTTCCCCCAGGCAACACTGATAAAACTTGCTTGTACCAGTTTTTGACAGGGTTTGCATCCGAAAGTTCAATTTCATCTTTTGGCATGAAGGTTTTCTTCTGATCTTTTCCCAGAAAAGGCGCAGGATGTGTATCTTTTAAAGCTTCCGGATATGAAATGCTCTTTAAAAGATATGGAGGTTCACTGCATATGGAACTGATACCTTCCTCCTGCAAAATATTTCTTAGCCTGGCTTGCAGATAGTGGGATGTCATTCCTGTGGTTTGCACTAAATAACAACTATATTAGTTCGAATAAACGCCTTCTCACCCAATTGTACAGCTTCATTTGTTTTGGAATACGAGATATGTTTTGGAGAGCTTTTCCTCTCGTTGATGCATCATTTATTTCTTAAGTTTAAGGATTAGAAAGGGCGTTTATTCTCCTGTCTGCAAGTCAGGTAAGGGATATTCTAGTGTAAAGCCAAAGCAATTATCAATAAAATAAAACAGGCGAATGTAAGCAGCCCATCTGGGAAACATTATGCTTTTTTTAATGATAATAAAATAATTTATGTTTTGAAGAAATTTCCACAGAAGAAGGATCAAAACTTCCTGAAGGTTTCTAATAAAAAGAACCAAGTCTTGCGTTTATTCGAACAAATATGGTGAGTGAAATTATTTCTTATGGCATTGTGACTCCCAGCATGCATTTAATATTTCCATTAATGATTCATTCAAATCCTTTTCTCTCTTGTTTTTAACCCCTGGACGTTTTGTTGTGCTGACCGTTGTCCGTTTCTGTTCACAGAGCTGTTTTATCATGAAAGCAAAGAGGAAACGCCGCAAAGCAGCGCAGCAGAACTCACCGGCACCCGACAGCTGAGAGGAGCCTTCTCCGACACCGAGGACTTCCCCGATCACGGCCTGGTGTCGGCCAATCGCTGCTCCAGCAGAACCTCGTCCATCAGCTCGTGGACGGAGAACATCAAACCTTCTTTCACCAAGAAACTAAAGTTCCAATCGGTTCTCGAAGGAGAACCGGTGGAGTTAAAGTGTAAACTGGTTGCATGTCCTCAACCAACTATCCTGTGGTTTCATAACAATAAATCTATTCCTAAAGAGCGTAGACGTAGGATGTGTACAGACAGCAAAATGCACATGCACACTACCAGTCTGGTTATCGATTGTATCAAAGAGAAGGACTCGGGCAGTTATAAAGTCATGGCGATAAACACGGAGGGTTCTGCCGAGTCCACAGCATCACTTTTGGTTTCACTGAGGGAAGAGCAGTCCGCTAACTACCTGGGCTTCGTTAAACGCTCTGCCAAAGCCCACGAAAGCATAGACACCATGGCAGAGCAGAGGAAAGAGAGGAAGTTTAGGGTCGACCTCAGGTGTGTTGGGTCCCCGTTTGACAAGATGTCCAAAGTTCATCAGGGAAGATCTCGATCTAAGAACTCTTTGGTGCGTACTGTTTACTTCAGGGCCGATTCCCATGCGAAAGAAAAAGAGGCAGAGAAAGAGTCCAAACGTTTGGAGACTGCCTCTGAGCGCGCCCCATCCCCTCCCGCCATGTTCGACAGGTCCGAGCGCTTTAACGACAGATTCAGTGATATTTACTGCGATCGGCGCACCGGTGGAAGGTTCAGTGACAAGTTTAGCGACAGGTGCAGCGACAGATACAGCGACAGGTTCAGTGACACTGAGAGCCTTCACAACGAGGTGAGAACAAAACTTACCACACTCCAAAAAGCTGTCAAACAGAAGAAGAGGCTTTCTATCTCTACCATGTCGTCCTCTGAGTTCGAGTCAGAATCAGTTGCCAGCGAGTCAAGCTATGCCGAATATGTAGAGAGGCTCAGGGTCAAGCCTGCCTCTTTGCCCGATGTCCAGCAATTCAATCGACCCTTCGATTTGGGGGAGAGTCATCGAGAGTTTCAAGGTAAAAGCTCAAACAGGGAGCACTCTCAGCGTCGTATGAGGCATTCATTTGAGCCTCAGTCCAGAACCAGGGCCATTCAGATCATGAGAGGCGATTTGGTTGATACAATGGTGCCACAGACAGAAAGGAAATCAGGTGAAACGTATTCAGAGACCCTGGTGGATAAAAAGGTTGAAAGTTTCGCTGAGTCTCGGGCAGATGCTAGATTCAACCAAATGGTAAGTGAACGTCACAGTGTGCTCGCTGACCAAAACGTTGAGTCTACAAAGGCTGAGGACGAGATACGTCACCCTGAAGTCCCGTACTCTGAAACATTAGCATACCCAGAAACTACGACGTACAATGAAAGCAGGGAATCTGGTCGAATTGTGCCTGCTCAAGGGAACGTCAGGGAGAAGTTAACAGAAGAAGACATGGCAACAACAGAAACCATTGCTCCATTTGAAGAGAGTGAAGGCGAGTCTTTGAGGGCTCAGTATGAGAAAAGCATTGATGCTGAACGAATGCAGTGTGAGGAAAAACTCCTTGCCTTGCGAATCAGGAAATGGCAGCAAGGAAGTAGGATGTCAGAAGAGGAGACATTTCACCCTGAAACTGATCTGCCCATGCCAGCAGAGATGCAGTACATGGAGCCTGCGGAGCAGGAAGTGATGGAGGAAAAAACAACTGCAGAAACTGAGGCCATGGCTTCATCTTTCCATAAATCACCCAGAATGAAAGCAAGGTTGGTAGATCATGAAGGTGCAAGTGTGTCAACACCCAAATCACCTCAAGTAAAATCCAGAGGAGAAGAAATGAAAATGTCCGCCTCCTTGCTTAAAACGTCAGCCACAACGGAAGCCAAATTAGAAGAAATTAAAGTTGAGCCACCACAAACATCCCCCATAATAAAAGCTAGAGGAGCAGAAGTAAAAGTGGAGTATTCACCTAGAACAAAAGCCAGAGAAGAGGACAGACTGGGAAAGTCACCCAGGCTAAGGCAATCTGCCAAAGAGAGGTTCCTTAGTGAAGCTGTAACACCAGAAACAGTTGGGCAACACCAAGAGGAGTGTGAAGGGAAGTCTTTGAGGGATCAGTATGAGAAGAGCCTGGAAGCTGAACGGATACAGTGTGAGGAAAAACTCCTGGCCCTGCGGATCAGGAAATGGCAGCATGGAATGCGAATGTCAGAAGAGGAGGAAACTGATCTGCCTGTGCCAGCAGAGACACAGTACATTGAGCCTGAGGGGCACATTTGCACCCAGCAGGAAGTGGTGGAGAAAAGTGTAGCTGTAGACCACGCTACCATTTCAACACCAAAGTCACCTAAAGTAAAAGGTAGAGTCGAGGAGGGCGAAACATCTGCCGTTTTGCCTAAGGCCAGAACAAAAGCCAGACCAGGAGATTTGGAAACTGAAGCATCACCCATGCTGGCACAAAAATCCCCCAGACTAAAATCAAGAGCAGCAGAAGTGGAAGCTCAGTCATCGCCTAGAGCAAAAACCAGAGCAGAGAAGATGTTGTTTGAGAAGACAGGAGAAGAACGTGAGCTCCAGCTGTCAAGGGAGAACCTCTCCGAGCTGAAGAATGAAAGTGAGAAGTTTGTCAGTGAAGAGGAGGCCTTGACTCAGCGGATAATGAAATGGCAACAAAATGTTCAGATGGAACAAGAGCAAGCTGTGAAGCCGGAGTCCGAATGGGTAGAGGGTTACTCCCAGATCCAGACAGAGAAAACCACAGAGGTTGGATTAAATGTTGCAGAGGCGTCTGCTTTGGAATCGCAACCTGAAGTGGTCCGCAGCAAGAAGACTTCACCAGGAAAGAACGCCAAAGAGAAGTTTCTTTTGAGCGAGTCGGTTCCTGCTGGTTTCCAAGGTCAGCAGAGTGATAGCCTGCAGTGGCCACCTGCTGGCGAGCTTCCAACAGAGGGCCGTGAAACCAGGTTGCAGAGGGACAGTGAGTACTTTGTAAGCGAGGAGGAAGCACTGGCTCAGCGCATCCTGAAATGGCAACAAGATGGTGTCGAACAAGATGAAGTAGCTGAACTGGAGTCTGAGTGGGCTTTGGGGAATCAATCAATCAAACAGCCTGGCTTGGGGTTGCTGTTTGAGTCCCAAGTTCCAACATTTGATAGTGAACTTCACCGTGGTGGCATTTCTCATGAAACCCATCCCAGTGAGCTTCCAACTCTTGCTGGTGGAGCCATATCAACAGAAAAACCTTCACCTCTTCAACATGCCGCTGGGTACGAACCATCTCCTCCTTGTGAGCCTTCTTCAATTACAAGGCATTCTCCTACACATGCTGGTTTACCACACAATCTGGAAAGAGAGGCAGAGAGGAGACAGAGCAGGGAGGAATATCCAATGGCTGCAGATAAATCCAGCTACCAACGCTTTCAGTCAGACGTAAGAGAGGAGAGAGGACGAGAGAGGAGATGGGATCGACCAGAGAGAGCAGCGAATGGAGACAACAGAAGGATTTTGCAGGTATGAGAAGAGAGGAAATAAGCGGAGATCCAAAAAGGTCAAAACAGGAGTGTGAAATGATTGCAGAAAGCTTTGAACTTCGAGCTATAAAGAAAGATGAAAGGAGAGCCCGAGAGGGGTCAAATTTGAGAGAAGGAGTTTACCAAACTCAAGAGTCGAACAGGATGAAACAAGCGGATACAAGTGACGGAGGCTCCCGTCCACTATTCGTGAAGGAAATATCTTCAGTCAAAGCAAAAATCGGTGAGATGTCAGAGTTTACCTGCCAATTCCAGGGTGACCCTGTACCCACAGTCACTTGGCTCAAAGATGGCCACCCAATAGCCAACAACCCTGACTATGATATCATGAGCAAATCTAACAAATCAAAGCTCACTGTCTTCTATCCAACAACAGACCACAAGGGGACATATGACTGTGTCATAACCAATAAAAACGGCAAATCCATCTGCAGCGGCACTCTTGAGATCTCCGACAAAAAAGTGGCAAGAAAGTCGGCAGCAGGAAAGGAGGTGGTAATTACAGAGGAGCTAGAGAAGGGTGAGGAAAACCAGGAGAGCGCGATGGAAGCAGAACTTAAGACCTACATGGATTCAGGAAAGGCAACACTACAGGTGCCTCAGGTGGTGACCCACAGACGTCTCTGCTCGGATGAATCTTTTGGCTCCTCAGCTGTAGAAATCAGAATTACCGCTGCCACTCCTCTCCCTGACATGACAGAGGAAATCAGTGAGGAAAACCCTCAAGCTTTTACGGAGAAAACCTCAGATGTGCCGGGCGATGAAGGGGCCTCTCCGACTGCCAAACACAAATTTACTTTCTCCTTTGATGTGGTTGGGGAAGCTCCTCATATGGTCAGCGAATTAGTGAATATATCCTGTTCTGAGGGCAACACTGCTGTGTTGGAGTGTGTAATCACAGGTGAACTTGCCCCAGATGTCGCATGGTATCGTGACGACGTTTGCCTCAACATCACGGCCGGAAAATACAAAAGTGAGGTAGATGATAAAGTGTACAGGCTCTATATTCACAGTTTTACAAACACCGATGCAGGGGTGTACAAATGTGTTGCTAGAAATAAGATGGGCGAGGTTACAAGCATCTCTGATGTGTCATTTCAAGTCGCAGAGCCTGTGCAATTCTCAGAGGGTGGCAGTTTTTCCGAGGATGTCAAGAAACCTGCCGTATTCCACAATGCTGCCATCACCCACACTGAGGACAGTATCAGTAAGATGAAAGATAAACCTCTGAGTTCACAAGCTCTATCGGGCGTAGCCAAAGCCCCAAAATCCAGACCCAGTGTCTCAAGAGAGCCTCCGACTGTATCCGGATGTGGTCTGTCGGCTTCTGCCGCTGTGATAAAGGTTTCTCAGATTAAACAAGCTTTTGAGTCAGACTCTGCAGTTGCATTACTGCCGCCCCCCTCTCCCGAGGAGCAGAGAAAGGAAACACTTTTCCCTCAGGAGTTTATTCCTGCGGTGGCCATTTCCCTTGACCAGCAGGAACAAGTAATTGAACCTGGAATCCATGCAGAAGGTGGTGTAAGCCTTGCTGCTGCTACAAAAGGAAATCCATGTTCTCCCAAAGATGTTCATGAAAGAGCAGAACCAGATTTCACTCAAAGTATTCCTGCTTCAGAAAAATCTGTTTCCTTTCAAAACCCTGTAGCACCCGAATCTGTCTCTTCCAAGACCTCCCAGCCCATCTCCTCTCAAGAGGAAGGCCATGAGATCTCTAGTGATGTTGAAGAGGGAGCAGTTTCAACAGAAAGCCACGGTGTACTTAAACAGTTTGTGGAGGAAGTGCAAGAGTCTCCAAACCTGGTGAGGCCTAAAGCACAGAAACCTGCTCAAATGCCCCAACAAATGGAGGCATGTGAAGTGGAAATGGTGGAGGACACTGTGCGTACATTTGACAGAACTAGTAGCTTTATTCCTTTCCAATCTGAAAAAGTCCCGGCAGTAAATCGATCTGTCAGAACTTCAGCTCCAGCTGAAAAAGCTGGTAAGTCTAAAATAACTTCTGAATCTCTCAAACAAAGACAAAGTTCAGCTGCAGAGTCTGTCTCTATTCAAAGCAAGGCAGAAGTTGAAAGTATGGTACTTGCTGGTGAGGAGCTGATTTCCATTCCAGAGCCATCAATGGACAGTGGTGTCTTCCTAAGTATGCCGGAGTCCCAGGCCGATGTGACAGAAGTAGCAGAGGAAATAGCTAGTGATGTAGTTAAGCCTCATGCACAAATCAAGGGTGAAGATGAGAGCACTGATTTCTTGGAGCCAGAACCTAAACCGCTTATGGTCAAGCCTAAAGTAGACCGCAAAATGAAACCACTTCTTCCTGATGCTGCTGCTGCTGCTGTGGAACCTCAAAGCTTGGTTGCATCTTTACAGGAAAGAGGAAGTTTGCACAAGGTCCCAGAAGCTGAAGCTGGAGGAGCAGCAGTAGCTGTTGGCTCCATGGAGGAAGAGGAGGTCACTTTTGGCACTGTTTATGACTATTACAACCCTCCAACAG
Organism: Perca flavescens; assembly: GCF_004354835.1. Lineage (NCBI taxonomy): Eukaryota > Metazoa > Chordata > Actinopteri > Perciformes > Percidae > Perca > Perca flavescens. Next base: position 374,946 of record NC_041341.1, read on the forward strand.
ACTGGGGAAGACCTCTGTCCCCTGAGTCGGAGATGTCAATAGAGATTGGCAGCACTGTGAGCGAAGAGCTAGCCGAGGTAGCCGAGCGGTTTTACACCCCAGGCTCGTCTACCGAGGTCTCGCAGCCGATTGCAGAGTCCTTCCAGACTCCCAAGTCTCACATGTCCTTCCATACTCCAAGTTCTGATTCACCTGGTGGGTTTATGACCCCTCAGGAATACCCCTTCTCCCCCGTAGAGCATAAGCGACCCTCGACAGGAGGCTCCAGCGAGATGTTCTTCTCACCAGTTCAGTTCTTGACTTCTCCTGGTGACGAGGGCATTGAAACAACACCTCCTGGAATAAATGTGGATGAGAATCGATACCTTACAAAGGGAATAGGCCTTCAGGAAAAAGTGCAGGGAATCCCTCCTGCTTTCCTCAAACCTCTCATTAGGAAAAGAGTGTTTGAAAATGACTCGCTAACGTTTTACGCTGAGGTGTTTGGCCTCCCTTCCCCAGAGGTGAAATGGTTCTGCAACAAAACCCAACTGGTGGCAGACGACAGAGTTAAAATGGAGAGGGATGGCGATAGCATCTCGCTAACAATTCACAATGTCACAAAAGCCGACCAGGGAGAATATATTTGCGAGGCTGTGAATGATGTCGGAGAAGCCAGAAGTGTTGCTTTAGTGGGAGTTGTATCACAGGAAGTGAGGTTCCTGCCTGCCCCTCCTGCTGTCACCCATCAGCATGTGATGGAGTTTGATGTGGAGGAGGATGACTCTTCTCGTTCTCCCTCACCTCAGGAGATTCTGCTCGAAGTAGAATTGGATGAAAACGAGGTGAAAGAATTTGAGAGACAAGTTAAGATCATCACTATTCCTGAGTACACAGCTGACAACAAAAGCATGATCATATCTTTGGATGTTTTACCGAGTATTTATGAGGAGGGTGCCGTGGACTTTGTCACGCAGGAGCATGATGATTTAAAAATAGCTTTCGAGGTCACTGAGATGCCTCCAAGGTTCATCAATCCTATCTGTGACATGGAAACCCCAGAGGGTACCACTGTCATGTTTGAGTGCTCACTGATGGGAATCCCATCTCCCATCGTGTCCTGGTTCAAAGGTGACAAAAAGATTCCTCACAATAACAAAAAATACTTGCACTCATCCGATGGAGACAACCACTTCCTGAAGATCTGTCAAGTCACAACACAGGATAGTGGCGTGTATACCTGCAGGGCTATTAACGTTGTCGGGGAGACTTTGTGTAGGGCCTGTCTGGTGGTGTTAAATGCCAAGGCTTTCTCAGGGAAGACCAGAGGCAGGGAGTTGACCGCCGTGTCTCTCGGAAGCGCCAAAGTCCAGCCGCAGAAGTTCGACATGGTGGTCGGCAACACGTCTTTTGACAGTGAGCAGGTGTCAGAAATTGAGCTGGAGTTTGAGTTTGAGCAAGAGGCAGATGAGTCGCAGCGGGCAGTCAGGCTGGTGGCCAAGACTGACAGCGAAATGAGCGAACAGGGAGAGAAGTACGTTAGCATTAACTTTGATGTATTTGCTGAACCAGCAAAGGATGACAAGATAGAGTTCAAAGGGAAGTCCTCTGATATGTGTAGCTTTCAGTTCCAGGTGACTGAGTCGCCGCCTAAATGCGTCATCCCGTTGACTAACGTTACAGCAGCGGTAGGGACGCCAGTTATCCTCCAGTGTCTGGTTAATGGTAAGCCAAACCCCACCGCCGAGTGGTATAAAGATGAAGTCCGAGTCACAGGCGGCAGGTGTATAATCCAGGAGAAAACTGCAGGCCATTTTAATCTGCTCATTACTAACGTGACCCAGAGTGATGCTGGCGAGTACAAGTGCATAATTCAAAACACAGCCGGGTGCGTTGAAACTTCTGCGCTGCTAAAGGTATTTTAGAGGTTTAAGGGGCTGGTTGTCCAGAGAAATTTACTTTAGTTGTATAATTCTTGACTACTTCATGGTTGTTTTAGCTGCAGCTATCGATTATGTCGCGTCAATTAATCTCTGGATTTGTTTCTGGATGAATGGATCAGTTGTTTGGTCTCTAACATGTATGAAAATTGTGAAAAATGTGGATCAGTGTTCCCAAAAAGCCCAAGATGATGCCCTCAAATGTGTTGTTTTGTCCACAACTAAAAGATATTCAGTTTACTGTCACAGAGGAGAGAAGACACTAGAACATATTCACATTTATCAAGCTGACATCACACAAGTTTCACTGTTTTTACATAAAACAATTATTCAAACTGATTAATTTAATAGTTGACGACCAATCGATTAATCTTTGCAGCTCTAGTTGTTTTCACGTACTTAAGATTAAGACTCATTAAAACTCTTGAGGAAAAAAACCATGACAACCAATAAAACTCTAAAAGGTGCTCTACTGGGAAACAGAAAATTAGTGAAGCAAAATTGAAATGAAACGCCTATGAGCCATCTAAATACTTCCTCTTCTCATTGCTTGCTCATCAATGTAGAATAGTTGAAATAATCTTTGGCCAACCAGCCCGTATGTACGTAGTCATGTGGGGAAAACAGTCTGTGAATGTTTGTCAGTGATGAAAATGTATCCTGGGAGGGAAAAAGTGATTGAATAATATCAACAAAATAATCTGCTGATACTTTTTTCTTTATTTATGGTAAGTTTTGTAAACGGTTGTTTTATTTCAATTTGTGGTTGAAAAATATCTTTGTTTATGTTTGCTTTTGTTCTGGTAACACTTTAAATGTGAGCTGCTTTGAGATGTAAAGATGAAGTTATGAAGTAATGGCTTTACAGCTCTCAAACTACATCGGTTGTGCTTTGTTCAAAATCGAGCGGTGTCACTACCCGATGTGTGTCAAGTGCAGATATGAGTTGTGCATGCGTCACTTTGCGACAGGTAGCCGACAAGAACCTGCTAACGAGCGATTTCTGTAATGTCAATACAATAAAAATGGACCTACATAACAAAGTTGGTTCACTGCTAGCTACAAGTTAGCAATCAAACACGACAAAGGCTGTCACTTGAATGGCGTTTTGAGCTAACGTTAGCAATCAAACAATCATAGATAGCTAAAACGTTTTTGAAATGATTTCCATCTTCTGTTATTGTTTGAAATGAGAAAACTTTATTATTTTATGGATTTCACAAATGTCAGTATGACACGTTATGCGGTAAACCGTTTAAATTTGAGCATGCATGATTAACATCTGGACATTGGGTAGTGACAGCGGCTCGAAGAAAAATGTCATCGGTCTGATTTTCAACATTGTGCTGTTCACATCAGGGAATATTAGGCAAAGCAAACATCTCATATACACAAAACCTTCAAAGAAATACATATCATTGGCCTTTTGAAATATTACTTTTTGTTAAATTAGCGACAGTGTTTGTGAGAAGCTTCAAAGCCAAAGTTAAGAAGCAGATCTTAAAAAAATAAAATTGGAATAGGAAATTAAACATTAGAGCTCAATACAATGCATGTACAGTACCACCTTTACTTGGGACTGGAATCAATGAATCAGGATAAACTTAAAAATTCAACTAAAAATATTAAAAGTTTTGGCAAACTTGCCAGCATGGTGACATCCCTGCATAGTTTTGGTTTGACCAGAAATCAGTAGTTATTCTGAGTTAAAACGTGAAATAACATATATTTAGCAGTGAAAACTACATGCCATGTAGAAACTGGGTGTTTTAAAAAAATCATGCATTTTAGGGATGCACCAAATCCAGATTTTTGGGGTTTGGGCGAATACCGAATCCACAGGTTAAGATTCTGTCGACTCCAAAACCAAATACTGAATCCTCCTCCCATCCTCAGTCCGTTAACACAGTAAACACATGAATGAAGTAAACAGTGACTGTCCTTCCTTTGCCGTACCTGAAGTTGCTGCATTCTGGCTGCTGTCTGGAGATTCCTTCATGCACAACTCGTATTCTTTCGGATGTTTCAGACCAGATGTTGTAACAGCGGCCATGTTGTGCATAGTTTAAGGTCCTCACCACCACCAGACCAATCAGCATTGAACAGATTGAACATGTAGCTGGACTTGAATGGCCTTCTTTTGACTGAAAGTACTGCCAAACAACACTTTTTTTGTTCACCAGTTCCATTTCCACTTTCTCACAGCCTACTGCATTGAACGCTCCACCTATGTAAACACCTTCCCGTAATCAACGGCGCCGTCATTACGGTGACCAGCGTAGCGTGCTAGTGCATGCGTAGGGTTCGGTTTGCTGGAAAAAGATTCTAAGGTTCGGCAAAAAAAACACAGCTACCGTCAACCTATAGTCCCATATAGAATCCTGGATTCGGTGCATCATTGGTGCATTTAACTCAAGAACTGCGATTAAATGAGAAAGCAAACTTTTTTTTGATATCTTGCAGAAGGAAAGAAAAATGTTTTCTGAATGTCACCTAGGTTTTGTGCTAAACTGCAAGAAGTTTGGTTCCAAAAAAGGAACTGCCGTGTTTGAATAATAACAAATAGAAATAAAAGCAGTAATTTGTTTTACTTTGCAACACATAATGCTTACTTGAAACGATTCAGTTTATGGTTGCATGTCGTCACCTTCCAAAAATAATGGCATAAGTAATTTTTTCAGGTTTTTCAGAAAACACAAAAAAACTGAACGGCCAAAGTCACATGCTTGACATAGGCCGTTATACTAAAGGTGTAGAATCACAAAACCTGTTCAACTGAGGATGTAGGCAATTTTACCAGAGGTGGCACCATGAGGAGATGATTTAGGCAAAAAAATTAAACATTTTTGTCAAAAAATGACTTAGGCCATAATTTTAGGAAGGTGGCGATGTGTGATTTGGAAAGATTGTTGCAGTATTTGTTTTCTTGATTTCTTTGTGTGTCTAAGAGTTTTTGTGTGAATGATATTTTTAGGATTTTAAAGCAAGCTGGTAATTCATAATAGAGAAGTCAAAATTTTAAAAATGGATAATACTGTGAAACTTTTTTAAAATTTTAAATATAAGTTGTGATGTCTTGTAAATATGTGTCCTTTTTAGGAGTGTATGAGTGGTATTTACCAGTATAAGTACATTTAAAAAAGGTAGATAGAAAGATAGAAATTCTGGTTTTATTTGTACAGACGTCATGTTGGTTTGTTTCAGAGTTTATATAATAAATTATGATGTTTTAAAGTTGGAGTCTGAGCTTGATCTTTAAGGGTTAATACTGAATGTAATGAAAGATTTTACTGAAACTAAATGTGATAATTTATCAATCGTCACATTTCCAGATAAAATACAGGTGTCAAAAAGGACCTTTGTTGTGTAGGACTTGTGATAATTGGATATATTTTGATACCAGTGCCAATACATTACCTGACTTTGGAACTGATCCCAAATAAAGACCTTTTCCGGAGGTCTGTTCTGTAATTAAGCCAACTGATTGATTTGTAATTTATAAGTAAAGTTAAAAGCAAAGGTGTTGAATCAAATTCTGATATTTAACCAAAAAAACAAACTACTTTCTTCAGCTGAGAAAAGATCAAAGAATCATCTATCCGTTTGTGTTCTTCATGTTGCTTCAATTATGTGTTTTTACAGCATGAAAAACTCAATTTGGATGCCTAGTTATAAGACAGATTTCAATACACATTTGTAACTGCAACTACCTTGACAGAGAAAGTTTGGCTTTTTGAAAACATTTACAAAATAAATTATTTTAATTGAAAACCTGTCTGACAAAAACAACAACATATAAGTAAAATTCCAGTAAACATTTGGATATGGTTGCTGTAATACAAATGGAGTCTTTTCTAGAAATGTTTCTGTCATTTGTAGCTCAAGCTGAAAGCATTTCATCTCTCTTTCTCACATATTTTAGTATGGCTGTCGCGTCTTAATCACTTAGTCAACTAATAGGTAACCAGGGTCTTTGTAAACTTAAATATTTCATTTTGATCTATTATTGTTTTTATTTTTTGTGGTATAAATTAGAAATATGCTGGTTTTCGCTTTAAAGTGAAAAATCGAAATAAGCATTCACAAATATGCTTTGGTCTTTGACGAGCACCAAAAATCCTATGACTATTAAACGTGTTTCATGCTTCTTGCGTTCAGGGCGGTCTGCACGGCGATATGACGCAAACACGGCGTTGGCAATTGTGAGCCGAGGGTCTGATAGCCGAGCCAGGCACCTCCAAGATATTGTAACAATGCGGACACCGCGTTACTGTGATTGGCTACAGAAGAGAGTCAGTTCTTTGAGCCCCTCTGATGGCTACCACTTTAACCACAATCAGAATGAAAGAGGGTTCAGGGCGACCATGCATGCCATCCGCAACACCCCAACCACGCTGAACACAAGAAGCATGAAACCCGTTTTAGTCAACTTATTTTTGATAATATCTGTGTTTAAGGACAGGCCTAATATTTGCCTCTATCAATTCAATGTTAATATATTTTGTGTTGTGGATATTGTTATCAGTCTTGCTCAATATTTTCCTAACAGAGCGTTGTAGCACCACCATCACCACTGTGGAAGAACAAGAGGAAACCTACTACACTGGTGTCCAGTTACCACAGAAAACAAAAACACTTGAACTCAAGCCAGAGCCCAAACGTTACTCTTCCTCTTTAGAGAAGAAAAAAGAAAAGCCAGTTTTCCTCAGCCAGCTCGCCCCAGCAGCTGTAACCAGCGGGGAAACAGCCAGGTTTACCGTCAAAGTGTCCGGCCTTCCAAAGCCGACAGTTCAGTGGTCTCACAACGGAAAAGTGATTAAGAGCTCCTCCATATACAAGCTGATAGAGATGAAGGAGGAGTACACGTTAATTATCACTCAGGTCACATCTGAGTATGAGGGCGAGTACTCTTGCACCGCCACCAACAGATTTGGCCAGACAACGTGCACCACATACCTCGAAGTGAAAAAGAAGGATGTGAGCCAGGCGGAGAAATGGGTTGAGAAGATGTTTAAGGTCACAGGTCAACCCCCAACTTTTACAGTTCAGATCCAGCCGGTGAGGTGTTCAGAAGGAGGAGAGGTTTCTTTTAATTACAAAGCCAGTGGTGATCCAATCCCTGATGTAAAGTGGTTCAAGGGGGCTTTCCAGATCCAGCCCAGTAGAAACTGTATCGTTATAGCCAACCCAGATGGATCTGGCGTCATTAATATAAAGAGTGTCAAACAGGAAGACAGTGGGCTCTATACTTGTAAGGCCTCCAACCAGTTTGGAGAGGCGTCTTGTAGCGCTGAGCTTGTTGTGTTTAGAGAATCGGCCTCTGTTTCTCGCAAACAGGAGCATGTAACCATGGTTCAGAAGAAAGGCTATAAGGTTACAACGACAGAACAAGCAACAGAGTCTCGCTTGTACCAGGTCAGCCTCCCAGGTCAGGACAGATCAGATCAGATGGTTTACACCATTGGCACTGAAGACCGGCAGATAATTCCCAGTGAGCAAGTGGGCTCCCTTAGAGAACTAGACATCTCTGCAGCCACTATCCATCGCGAGCAGCTGACCCACCAGGCAGCAGTGCTTCAGTCTCACGAGATGGAGGAGAGGGTGTCTGTGGTTCCTACCCACCCACCTCAGGTTTCAGCTGTTCCTGTGAAACAGCTTCACGTGACCGCGTTCACGTCATCTGTTGAAGAGAGTCAGGACTTCACTGAGCAGCACTGCGATCGCATTCAAAGCCCTGAGGTCATTGAGCTTCAGGCAGCTAGAGAAAAGAGGTCAATGGTGATGTCAGCTGTTGCCGAGGAGCTCACTACGCTTTCTACGGTTAGCACAGAGCCTCTGTCTGACAGGAAGTCTGCTAAAGTCACGCCCACTTCAGAACCTAAACATCTAGTCAGTGGGCATCAAGTCGAATCACAGTTGCCCTTCCTAAAAGAGCAGTCTCAGGATATCCCCAAACCTCAGGAAGAGAAGGGTTATAAAGTTAAGGAAGGTGTCAAGATTTTATACTCAGTCCAGTCTGCAGAGAAACGGGTGCTTGCAGAGGGCCACACAACTGAACTAGGAACAGCAGATTCTGCTGTAAAGTCTTCAGTTGGGAAAGAAAAGCACCGACCTGTCTTGGCTTCAGTCAGCGAGTCCAAACAGACTCTTTCCAAGGAGACTAAGTTCTCCTTGCAGAGGCCCGTTGAGGAGACAGCCCATCTCTGTAAGGATAAAATGATGAAGGTGGCTCTGACTGCGGAAGAGAAGCAAATGTTGCAGGCTGAGCCCACTCAGCAGCTGCCAAGTCTGGACAGTGCCATGTCCATTCAGTCCCAGGTAGAAGGGGAGCAGTTGTTGCACCTGCAGGTTATCACAGATCAGGACCTCCTTCCATCTGAGAAGGGCTTCACCTGTGAGAAACCAGAACCAGAGCAGGCAGGAGTCAGGAAGAGTCCCACTCTGCTTTACAGCGTTAGCCAGGATGAACAGAGGACAGTAGTTTGTGAGGACACATCAGAGTTTGAGGCCAAGGCTAGCACCATGACTATCCAGCCCCAGAAAGAAGCCCCTACTCTTCTGCATCTTCAGTCAACCCAACCTGTGGAAGCGCTACCCAAAGAGGGTATTCTCCTAATTGAGAAGCCTGACCAGCAGGTTGCAGCGCAGAAACAAGAAAAGACGAGAAGTCATGCAGCTACCTCGGAAGAGAGACGGGAGCTCACAGCAGATTATCACACAGAGCTGGATTTGTCTGTCACTGGCAGTCAGTCTCAGCTTCGAACTGAGCCTAGGCCTCAAAACATCCTCCAGCTCTCTTTCCAGCCCATGCAGCTGCCAAAGGAGACGCCAGTTACCACTGACATGAAGCAGCAGCGAGCTTTGGTGCAGAAGGAGGATCGCTTAAATTTGATGCATGTCACCAGTGTGGCAGACAGTCAGGCTTTAGAGGAGGGTCATACTGAGAGTCTTACAGCTGTGGATAAATTCACCTGCCAGATGGCTGTAGAGCCAAAACTTCCCACCGAGCCAATCCAGATTGAGGAGAAGGAGATCTCCACGGAGAGTAGTATACTTCTACAGGCAGCAGAACAGGACTTTGCTGTTCAGATCCAAGAGGGCCAGTCAGTCAGACAGTCAATAGTGATGGACGAGAAGCGAGTGCTGACGGGTGAGCTCTCTCAGGTGATTACCAAGTCTGAGTCCACTAAAGTCGGCATCACCACTCAGCCGAAACTGTCCCTTTTGGCATCAGAATCAAAAGACACCACACCTCTTCCCAAAGAGATGACGTTTGTGATTCAGATCCCTAAACCATTCAGTCTAAATATACGTAATCAGCTCAGAGATGCCCTTCAGTCTGCTGTGGCCAGTGACCAGCCAGTGTTGCTGGCTGACGTCGTAGGAAGGTTACAAGCTGTAGAAGTACAGGAAGTCAAGGTTCAAAGAGAGCCTAAGAGGGCCATGTTTACATACCTGATCACAACAACAGGTGCTCCCATGGAGATCACTCTGGCTTTTGAGGGTAAATACCCTCAGACAGCTGACCTCAGGACTGAACTCCAGGCAGCTTTCCACTCTATAGTGTATCAGGAAGCCCACGTTCTTACCTCAGAACAGCCGGGCACTATGCAGTTAGACAAACCTCAAAGGGCACAGGTCACCTCGACCCACTCTAAGCAAATGCTGTCATCCATGGTAGAGACTGTGAGCGTGGCAGAGAGTGCGGTGGATTTCACTGCGGTAAAATCTCAGGCTGCTGCACTCAAGACAGAGTCTAAAATGGCAGTTGAATGTGCTGCAGCTGAACAGCAGGTTGTGGTGCAGGAATCTAAAGCAGCAAAGATGGAACAGTCCATCTCAGCCCAGGTACAAATTTCTACAGAGTCTCACATGGCTTTTGAGCAGTCGGTGCAGGTTTCAAAGCAGGAGGTTAGGTCAGTTAAGGTGAAAGGCAGAGAGAGGGATGTGGGAGCAGCTATGGTTACCACTACCTTGCCTCCCACAACTGTCCCCACCGAACAGGTGGATATCAGCTTCCACAAGGAGCACAGGGAGGAGTTCTTTAAAGAGGAGATCACAGTTTCCAGGCCAGAGCAGAGAGAATACCCTGTAATAGTCACCTCCCTTGAAGACGTATCCATTGATGAGGATAGTAAAATAACCTTTAGCACCACCATTAAGTATGTCACAAAGGTAAACTGGTTTTTCAACGGGCAATTGGTGAAGTCTGGCAAAGAGTTCAAGTGTTCCAAAGACCACGACACATACACATTGGTTATCAACAAAGTTGTCAAGGAGAGGCATCAAGGAGAATATGTTTGTGAGGCTGAGAATGAAGCTGGCAGGACTACAACATCTTCAAGACTCACTGTGGTCTCAAGAGGTTTGATAACAGGAGAATTTAATGTATCATTCATTCATTCATCCACTTCCTCTTAGAACAACTAATCTTTCACGTACATTGGTTCAGTAGATGCTAGATCCCTCAGATATACGTGTCAACACGGGCATACTGTGCAAGCGTCGACACTTGGGCTTCAACTCCTATCGACAGATGTTACGACCGTGTTTTATTTTTACACACTCTTGGTTGCTGATGTTAATAATTTCTCCCCAATTTTGGATCAGATTTCTGTTTGAACATGTTTGAGTGTGTAGTTTTTTGGTTTAGAAGCCTTATTGGGGATTTTGCTTCTATGCTTTGTAACAGTCAGGGAAACCTGTAATTTTGGTTGTCGTTTTTTTTAATTTTTCCCCAATTTCGGTTCTCATTGCTTCTGGTACATGTCCAGTTGTGAAGTTTTGGGGTAAGAAGCATATATAGGTGAATTCCCATTGGCAAAAGTGCGGCTATATTCCGTTACAGTGGGTCTTCGGCTGAATTGACGGACAGGAAGCCCAAGTGTTGACGCCTGCGCAGTATGCTCATGTGTTGACGTTGAAACGTGTATCGGGTGCGATCTAGCATCTACAATTCAAAACTTTTGTCGTCACATGAAATGATGCATTTGTCATTTTGGTCTCTATATTCATTTTCATAGCTCGGCATGAGCACCCTTAGTAGGTCACTGGATGATACTAACTCACCATGTCTTGTTTATCCACATCATTGGTCAATATTTGCCAACAGGCCAGAACCGTCACAGCCATGCAAGTTTAGCTTTACTCTTACTATAATGGTTGTCATGATTCTGGCCTTCAGGTAACTTTCACAGTCTTTCCATGGTCACTTTGGCATGTCGGTGTCAACAGGTTCCTTTGTTTTAAACCCATGGTCTGTCACATTCCTTTAGGTCCATTCTCTCCACAATGTCTCTCTGCATGCTTTCAGGTCTTCAACTTGACATTGCTTCATTTTTCACAAACTCTTTGTTTCTCTTCCTTTTAGCCTGAACCCTAGCCCCATGTATGATCAATGATAGCAGTTTTTCGTTAAACCATGGGGCTAATGTTCTTGCTATTTTTCTCCTCCACAGTCACTCCTGTATCCACCATCATTCATTTCACCATACCTTGTTCCTGATATGTCAATGTTGTACAAGAGTTCCTTATTTTCCATGACTAACATTTACCCTTTTGTCTGTGTGTACCTCAGTGCCACCTGTCTTTAGGCAGAAAATCACACCTCTGGAGATAAACATCGGCGGCCAAGCCAAGTTCGAATGTGAAATTGAGGAAGCTCCGAGTGTCACCTTCAAATGGTACAAGTCTGGCATTGAGATCAAACAGAACGAGAAGTATAGGATCCTCAGCCGGCTCACCAGTTCCTCCCTGGAGCTCATGAACCCAATCAAAGCCGACAGCAGTGAATACACCTGCAAGGCTTCAAACAAGCATGGCACTGACAGCTGCACTGCCTCGCTCATCGTCACCGGTAAGACCCCAGTGGGACCTCATTTTTTTATTCTTGCTTTATATGTGTGTCTGTTTGAGAGAGAGAGAATTATATACATATTTGCAATGCTTTTTTTATTCCCTGACTTAATGCAATGTGGAAGTCATGATTTGTTAATAAATTGGATCTGTTGTCACGTTTTGGCAAGGTATGATGATGTTGAGGATCATATTTTCTCATGTTTAAATCTACATCGACCACCAAGTTGAGATTGCATAGGTTGTGTTTTGATAGTGTAATTTTTTCGACTTTTTAAAACTTTGTTCAATTACATGTTCTACCTGCTCTCCATAGAACTGTACCCACCGGTATTTGTATCACAACCAGACCCAATGACTTTATATGTGGGCAAACAAGCTGTGCTCCAGTGCTTACTCACTGGATCCTCACCCATGGAAGTTGTCTGGCACAAGGACAACATAGCCATCTCCTCCGAAGGGAACTATGTAATGAAATGTGAAAAGAACAAGTATTCCCTTCACATTAAAAGTCTTGAGCTGACAGACCAGGGAGTGTACCTGTGCAAGGCCTCCAACAGGGTAGGCACTGCTACTTTTACGACAGAGCTCAAGGTAATCAAGAAGCCCAGCTTTGTTAAGACCATTGAGCCAGCGTCAGCTGCTGTCAATGACCCTCTGAGGCTGGAGTGCCAGGTGGACGAGGACACTGGTGTGACCGTCACCTGGACCAGGGATGGCAAAAAAGTCCACCTAAGTTTGGAGTGTAAAATGTCCTTTGAGGACAAGGTGGCTGTTGTTGAGATACCCAAGTCCAAACTGAAGGACTCTGGGAAATATGTTTGCACAGCCACAAATGAGGCTGGGAGTTCATCCTGTGAGGCTGTGGTAACAGTTCAAGGTAAGATCCTAAAGATGATCTTTCCGTTAGCTTTTAAGAAAACGTATAACTGTGAAATGAGCAAGTGGATTATTGCTGACGCTAACACTATGCTCCGCTAGCCTCTTGTCTTTCCTTTTGCATTTCTTTTTCACACTTTTCTGTCTTGGTTATTTTGTGTTTGTTTACTGTCTCTCTTTTGACAATGATCTTGGTGTGTTTTTGAACTAAACACTCCTTTCAGAGCCCCCTATCTTTGTTAAGAAAATGGAACCTAAGATTACATGGAAACAAGGTATAGCTGCACGCTTACAGTGCTCCGTTAAAGGATCGCCTGAACTTCACATCCACTGGTTCTGGAATGAGAGAGAGCTTGGTGATGGAGACAAATATAAAATCTCTTTCAAGAATGGAGTTGCCTCTTTGGAGATAATGAACCTTGTGGTTACAGACAGTGGGAGTTACACCTGCGAGGTGTCAAATAATGCCGGCAGCGAGAGCTGCAACACCCTTATAGCTGTTAAAGGTTTGTCAAATCTTGCATTTACTTTACACTCACTGTCCAATTCAGAAAACCTTTGGTATTAACTGCATACTTACCCTTTTGACACCCAGAGCCACCATCCATTAGAAAGGAGCTGCAGACAGTAGAGGCAGTAAAGGGAACAGCAACTCAGCTGGAGTGTGAGATCACAGGAACCGCTCCTTTTGAAATCAGCTGGTTAAAAAATAAGAAAGCCATCTCCAGTGATCAGAAATATAAAATAATCGCACAGGATTCCTTGTCAAGGCTGGAGATCCAGACCTTTGAAAGTGCAGATGTTGGAGATTATCAGTGTGTCATATCTAACGATGTGGGGAAAGTCTCCACTAAGGCCCAAGCTAAACTTAAAGGTTAGTAAAGCTGTGTTAGGCTGGGTAAACCCAGCCCGATCTGCCGGCGATTTGATTTCTCCCTGCAGCTCAGGCTGGAAACCTGTATGTTTATCTATCCTGCTTCCATTACAATTTTGTGGGAACCAATCTGGCTTATCCACCTGGCGCGCTATTGGCCGGTTTAACACGATGACGATAGAGAAGCGACCAAGCAGCTTCTTGTTTACATTCAACATAGCGGCCACCAAAGCGCAGCAACCCTTTAATGCCGCTGTCGCTGCTATGTCACCCTGACCGTTGGTCTGATTGGTTGAAGGACTATCCAATTGGGTACAGAGTCATTTGAACTATGCCTGTTGATCATGCCTCTTGTGCAGTAGAAAATACAGAGCAAACTCCCCAGACCAATGTTCAATCTTAAAAGATCTGGTGATACATGCTTGCTGAGTGTAGTCTAGACCTTACTCTATCTGTAAAGTATCCTGAGATAACTGATTTGATATTATAAATAAAATTGAATTGAAATTAAAGCTGTGTTATTGACTGAGGGTTAATGTTGAGCTTTAAACTAAGTTTTTAACTCTTTAACTGTTTTTGTAGAACCACCAACCTTCTCAAAGAGGGTTGAGAGTGCTACAGCAGTGAAGGGAAATACAGTAAAACTCCAGGGAACCGTTAAGGGTTCGGCTCCCATCTCTGTTAAATGGATGAAAGACTCTGAAACACTGAGAGATGACGATCCAAACATCAAGATGGTGTTTGAGAACAATGTTGCTTGCTTGTCGATAACAACAGTGGCCATCAGCCATGGTGGCAAATATTCGTGCCAAGCTGAGAATGAGGCTGGTCAACAAAAATGTGAAGCTACCTTGACTGTGCAAGGTCAGTTGACATCTTTGATGCAGAGATGGATGTATTTCAGCTCCTATGTTGAGTTCTTAAGGTTCTTGTGTGTAAACTCCTATATTTTAATAACTAATGGGTCTGTCTTATCCCAGAACCTGCCAGAATTGTAGAACCTGCAGAGTCTATTAGTGTGACTGCAGGCGATTCAGCCACACTGGAGTGCACAATTTCCGGAAGCCCAGACCTTAAAGTGAAATGGTTTAAAGACGGAAAGGAGATGATCAGTGGGCGTAAATATAAGATGACTCTGAAGGACAATATTGCCAGCATGAAGATTCTCACGGCAGAAAGAGGAGACACTTCAGAGTACAAGATGGAGGTGTCAAATAAAGTTGGGAAAGACCAGTGCACATGCTCAGTCACAATCTTAGGTTAGCGCCTGGTTTCTGCTTCTTTAACATTTGATCATGCTTCTTCTGTTTTACAAATGATGAAATTATGACCAGTCTTAGTTGCTCACAATGTCTTACTTCCAAAATACTACAGTTGTTTGATAGTTTTTAACTTTAAAGTAACATTTTGGGACTTACTACTAACTGAGATGTTGCAGTTGATTTAATTGTAAGTAAAAACAGTGTGAAGAGTCTTGTTTACTTTTAGATTTGAGCCGAGGGATTCTTTTACAAAAACAATTTGAAATGGTGTTAATGCATGAAATGTTTTTTTCTTCAACAACCAGATCGGATAATGCCTCCAACTTTCACCAAGTCCCTGAAAAGAGTTGATGGAAACATTGGTAATGATGTCTCCATGGATTGTAAGATGTCTGGGTCTCAACCCATGACCATAGCTTGGTTCAAAGACGACCAGGAGATCATGTCTGGATCCAAATTCCAGCCTGAATTCAAAGACAGCTCTGCTACGCTGAGAATTATACAGCTGGAGAAAGCTGACTCTGGAGTTTACAAATGCAGAGCCACCAATTCAGCCGGCTTTAAGGAAACCAGCGGCACGCTCTATGTCAAAGGTTATAAATGCTTGGCTTATGTTGTGCCTCTTTTTGTTGTGTACAATCCTTGAATGATTTCATGCTAACATGAAATGCAATCTTTGTTTTGTTTACGGCCTCCAGAGCCCCCAGTGTTCACAGCGAAATCAGACAACCAGGATGTTATACCAGGAACCACTGTTTGCTTCAAAACAGCCTTCACTGGAACAGCTCCTTTAGCTGTAAAGTGGTTCAGAGAGGAAAAAGAGATTATAACTGGAGGCTCATATTTTATAAAGAAAGATGCCTCTTCAAGCTCTTTGGAGCTTCACTCTGTGAAACCCAATGACTCGGCAAAATACACATGCCAAGTATCCAACGATGCTGGGAAGGTGGATTGCACCGCAGTCCTCTTTGTAAAAGGTGCCTTTTTAAAGTATTGTGTCTTGTGCAGCGTGAAAATGTCATCCTGTCAATATATTTTGATACTAACATAATGTCTCCTGTCTGATAATGAATGTTAACCTCTTCTCTCAGAACCTCCCACGTTCGTGAGGAAGCTTGAGGCGACTAAGCTCGTCACCAGCGGCGACTCCGCCAAGCTGGAGTGCAAAGTGACGGGCAGCCCCGTCATCACTTTTAAATGGTTCAAGGATGAGATGGAGATCAGCTCCAGCCCTAAATACACAATGTCTTTGATTGACTTAGTGGCATCTCTGGAAATAGCCAACTGTGCGGTAGAGGATAGTGGAGATTATGTCTGTGTGGCGTCCAGCGAGGCTGGTAGTGATCGCTGCAGCAGCACAGTTACAGTCAAAGGTTGGTTTCAGTCATTTATTTCACTCCCATTTTTGGTAAATGAAGACTTTTATTTTGACATTGAAGACATTTTTCTTTTCTTCGGTTCCAATGACAAATCATCAGTATTTTTACCCTGTCAAGACGCCTCTCTCACGCCCTCTGGTGGACGAGGATATAATTGAGAACCACTGGTGGGTCTACAGAGCTCAACAGTGTGGTTACAGAAGTAAACATCCCCTTAATTTTCTCCAAAAAAGTAGTAAAAGTATCAGCCACAATGTCTAAACAATCCAAGGTAGACTGACCATGAGCTGTGAGATTGTGAAACAATAGTTTCTGATCCTGTAGAAGCCAATTGTCAAAATGAATGCGTTAATAATGAGTTAACGCAAATTCCTTTAAAGCAACACCAAAGCACTTTTCCTCTTCGGTCCTCCTACAAGTTGGAAGCGGAATTGTGTCCATTATGTCTCATTCGAACTACAGATCCGCTACCCGATCTGGCAAACTTTCATAGTGCGGTTATAGCCAATAGAGGGCTGTAAAGCGAATGCAGAAGTGCCGTTCATCCTGTTACGAGTTGATGAACCACTGAAACGATTTTGGAAACATTATTTTAAGGTACAAAAGAATCTTTGGTGTTTCTTTAAGTGCCACTATTTTTTTTACTACTCCTTGAGCAGTAGTCGAGTCTCAAATACCAAAAAATATCCCTTTTAAAGTACATTTAGAACGCGATTATTGGCGAGTTAACTAGGACACTCATGTGATTAATTGCGATTAGAAATGCAATCGATTGACAGCCCTACAAAAAAATTGTTTTATTCAGGATGTAGTACAGGAAGTACTGGTACTGGTGGAGCTCGTTACTACCATGGAGATGTTACCATACCTTCAAACCCACGAACAACAGCTAGCTGCTACCACTGAAGTCTATGACAGTTTATGTACACAGTCTTGTACCTTTGCATTTTTTTTGCCATTTTCAAAATGTTCTTTTGCGGCTTGGTTCCAGGCTTAAAACTCTTTATATTAGCATTTAATAAAACATCAATGGACATATTGAATGGGGAAAATCACTTCCAGAACAAGAGCCGCTCAAAAATGTGAATGGGTCAGTGTTGACTTCTTTGGCTTAAAATGGGCGTGGCCTCTCTACAGGGTAAAAACTGAGGATGTCTTGACTGTCATTAGAGCTGAAGAAGTCACTCAGAAAAAGCATCTGCAACATCACAATAAAACTCCAGTGGATTCTTTTAATTTTGACTTTTTGGCATCATCATTACGTCATACTTGCGCTGTTCTCTTCTAGAGTCGCCATTGTTTGTGCGTAGCTTGGAGCCCAAAGATGTGGTGAAAGGTTCTGAGATGTTGCTGGAGGGCCAAGTTTCTGGCTCCGCCCCTTTCACTGTGTCATTTTATAAAAACACAAAGCTGATTAGGAATGACAAGAGACACCGGATCACTGTGAAAGACGAGCTAATAGCCCTGCAGGTGCTGGCAGTAGAGGCAGGAGACGTCGGTTTGTACCAGTGTACTGTTGAGAATGAAGTTGGGAGGGCCTCCTGTGATTGTCAAGTGACACTAAAAGGTTTGTTTAGTTGCTATGTACTTCTCTTTAAATCAATGTTTCTGCTGCCATTTGAAAAACCCACATTTTAAATCTGCTCCATACCTATATTATATAGCCTCGTAAAGCTTCATTCTAAAGCTCAGAATGGCAACGCTCAGTAGGCTTTAGATACAGCAACATTAAGTCAAGTTATTTTTATACGGTACAAAAATCCCCATCTATCTTAGACCCTTAAACAGAAAAAAGGGTTCTTTCTCAGGAAGAGCAACACGGGTTGAGGGTTCCCTCTCTTGTAATACATGTTATATACTTGTATATGCATGTTGTATGTAAATCTGTTCATTGGCTTTTGCCTTTAATGGAAAAAAAATGTGTCTGCTCCAGAAATGTAGTAGTAGATTTTTCTGAAACTCCAACAAAATCAGTTTTTATTTGACTTTAGAAATCAATCTGCTGTGTCAGGTTTCCTTTATATTGAGTATACTACCCTGAATCAGGAGTTTGGAGAAGCAGCCAGGCACAGTCTCAAAACTAAAGCCTCTCCGATTGGTCCAAACTGTGTCCGGCTCAGCTGATCCTCAGTGGATTGTTTTCTGAACATAAGTCTCAAAGAAAACACTGAACTTGCGCGATGAAGTCTGACTTTATGAGGCTAATATTCAGTAGAGAAGCCAATAATGTTATTATAAACATTTTCCTTGTAGAACCACCATCATTTGTGAAAAAGCTGCAGAACCTCAGTTCGTTGGTTGGTAGCGAGGTTTCCCTGCAGTGCACTCTGAAGGGCTCAGAGCCCATGACCGTGTCATGGACGAAAGACAACTATGAGCTCAAAGAGGCTGAAAACATTCAGATTTCATATGAGAACAACACTGCTCTGCTGCACTTCACCAACTTACAGAGCAAACATGACGGCAAATACTCTTGCCAGGCGCAGAATCAGGCCGGGAGCCAGACATGCTCTGCTGTGTTGACAGTCAAAGGTTGGTTAACATACTTGAGAACTCCAATTTGAAACTTTCCAATGGTGCATTCAGGCATATCCTTATCAACTCATTAAGTCACACATTTATAAGTTTAGTAGCAGGAAGTTTACCTCAAATGGCCAACCAAACTAAGTGTTAAATCCCAGTTGTAAACTGACGCAAGTTAACGAATTACCAAGGTTTACAAATTGATTGACAAACAGTTGTCACTTCTCTCCATCTAACATACATGTCATAAAGCTAGAGCCTCAAGGATTAATTGATAAGTTGTCAACTATTAAATTAAAATAGTGAAAAAAAGTAAAACTTATCTGATGTCAGCTTGTTAAATGTGAATATTTTCTAGTTTCTTCCCTCCTCTGGGACAGGAAACTGAAGATCTTGTTGCAGCCCTTACTTGTTTCGTCCAAATGCCAAAGATATTGGGCCCTATCTTGCGCAGCGTAAAGCCTGACTCAAGTGTCTTTGCTAGTTTAAGACCGACGCAGTTGTCAGTTTCCCGTCCAGCGCCCACATCACTTTAATAGCAAATGCACCTGGGCACATCTTGGTGCCCATGGGCGTGCTGGTCTTACAGGGAGGTGTGTTCAAGTGCATTCTGGGCGTATTGCTATCAATAACGCAGCATTTCATTGTTATTTTAACAGAGCATTAGTAAAATGCTCCTAGGCTCGTGCACAGCGCGTACACACTATGCTTGTTACACACAGAGATGTACAGCAGCACACACAAACACACACACACACGCAGAAGATTACTAATAAAAATATTACAGTGTAAATCCTCCATCATAACAGCAATGCTCAAAGGTCCAAACGCGCCTGGCTTTTAAAGGGAATGGGAGATGATCCCTGATTGGTTGATGAATGGGAGATGATCTCTGATTGGTTGATTGCATGTTATGCCCACAACACACCTCTGATTAATGAAGACACTAATTACAACCCTTTAGAACCATGCATCCTAACCCTAACCCGGCACACGGACCCTTTTTTTCCGCCGTCAAACTAGCAAAAGTGGATTTGGACATGCCCTAAACACACCTGCACCAGGCGCTTCATGCCCTGCGCTTAGATTGGTAAAATAGAGCCCATTAAGTTTAATATGATACAAAACGGAGAAAAGCAAGAAACCTTTATATTTGAGGGACGGGAAACAGCATTTTTTGCCATCGTTGCACATTACTTTAACGATTAATCGATTATCAAATGAAACAAAATCAATAAAATCTAAATAACTGTCACATGATCATTTTACCTTATGAGTTGATGAGGACCAAATGCATCTTAAAAAGTCTCTAGTCTGTTATTGACTTCAGTTCTTAGTCCAACACTGTGTTGTAGTAAATCACGTTTTTTGGATTCTTTTCTGACTGTTTTGTTTGACGTGTCAGAGGCCGCTAAGGTCACAGAGGAAGCCAAGTCTGTCAGTGTGACTCAGGGGGATCCGGCCACGCTGGAGGTTCGGTTCTTGGGCACAAAACCCCTCAAGGCCAGATGGCTAAAGGCCGGCAAGGAGCTGACCTCAGGCCAGAGATATAAAATACATGGCACAGACACCAGCTCTGTGCTCAAGATTATCAAAACTGAGAAAAGTGACAGTAGTGACTACACCTTTGAGGTTTCAAATGATGCCGGCCAAAGTTCTTGCGAGGCCACACTCACCATTCTCGGTCAGTTCTTAATGTGTAACCTAGAAACAAGTTTTGTTTAGTTACGTCTTACTTTGAACGTTGCTTCTCACCTCTTTTCTCTTCTATCTAATTCAGATCAAATAATTCCACCGTCTTTTACAAGAAAACTAAAAAAGACGGAAGGTATCAAAGGATCGTTTGCTCATCTGGAGTGTCTTGTATCCGGCTCACTGCCGATAACCATACAATGGTACAGAGATGAGAAAGAAATCCAGACTGATGAGAAACACAAATGCACATTCTTTGAAAATGTTGCTTTTCTGGAAATCTCAAATCTTGACAGTAAAGATAGCGGCAGCTATACCTGCATGGCTAAAAACAAAGCGGGAACTGTCCAGTGCTCTGGGATCTTGTTTGTCAAAGGTTTGAGCACAAGTTGATGTGTCTAATCAAACTATAGTTACACAGCTAAAAGGATATTTGCCATATGCAGATTTCAGAAGCATTACATCATTTTTTTCTCTCTTCCAGAACCACCATGGATTCTTGAAAAGCCTGAATCCATGAATGTTTTGCCTGGCTCAAAAGTCCAGTTTAACGTACTGGTCTCTGGCACGCCACCACTGACCATCAAGTGGTTTAAAAACAAGAAGGAGGTTTCATCCAGTGCCGATTGCTCTGTTATCAAAGACAACACTTCAAGCTCACTGGAGCTTTTCTTTGCCAAAACCTCAGATTCTGGAGACTATGTTTGTGAAATACAGAACGATGTGGGCTCCACTTCATGCCAGGCAACACTCTTTGTCAAAGGTTATCATTCTTATCCATTCTATGTCAAACTGAGTCAGTAAATATGTCTCCATCCATCTGTTCTATGGACATTTTGAATTTTATTGTTGCCTTAACGCTGACCCTTCACTTTGTGATAGAGTATTCAATTAAAAGTGAATCAAAAATGTGACTGTTAGGCACTTCCCACTTTCCCACTGCTTTCGCCATCACGGGCTTGAATCACTCGCAAAAGACACAAGAAAAAGCATGCGCAACATTAAATTCAAAGGGATTTGCCCCAATACAAGAAGGAGAAAAAGAGGTCCTTCACACTGCTCTTTATATATGGTTTGTGACAACTTTGTAGCTCTGTTTTTGGAGAGCCTCTCCATTTTTAGAAAAACTCCAAAAATGACAGGAGGGGTTAAGGAAGGAAGTCCACAAAGTCTAAATATTGCAAAGAGGTTTCACGCTTTGCTGAGTTGGAAAAGTTAGTCAAACAATGAACAATTGACTGAAGGAATCTTTGATTTGCTTAAAATTTGAGCAACATTTGGATGGAAACATATACTGTACATTGTCAACCTTACAGAGATCAGAGTTTTCCACTCATCGTCTTATCTGATGGTTACATCTATTGTTTTATTTTGTTCCTTAGAGCCCCCTAAGTTCACACGAACCCCGGCTCGTGTGTCCGTGGTCCGTCCCGGTCAGAATAAAATGTTTGAGTGCCAGGTGACCGGCACACCTGAGATAGACATCTACTGGTTCAGGGAAGGCTCTGAGATCAGCCCCAGTGATCGGTACAAGATGGCCTTTGTTAACTCTGTGGCCACTCTGGAAGTCTGTGGAACTGATATTAAAGACAGTGGGCTTTACTACTGCGAGGCTCGCAATGAGGCTGGCAGTGAGAGCTGCAGCACGGAGCTCAAGGTCAAAGGTTAGTTGTGTCAGAAGACATGGTGCTCATCGTGCATGAGTTTTAAGAATAGTCAGTTGTAGGAAGTGGTTCCTCAAAGACTGTAGAGGCCGTCTTTCCTAGATTATTTGACATTCTGCTTGAAAGAACTGTATTGGCATTGAAGTTCAAAAAAGAAGAAAAGCACCCTTTTTTTGTAAAAAGTTTAAAAGCCTTTTTTCAGACGACTATAGTATTGTATTGGCATTGATTCCAGTTGAGTGTTTTAATGTTGGGTTTCTAAAACGGAGAGATTATTTCAGACTGAGAATCACTATTTTATAAAAACGGCATCTTTTATATAGTTGAGAAAATACTGATAGAGTCTGTGGCATATATTAATTTTTAGAAAATAATGAACTCAAAAAAAAAAGCTAGGTAGATGACAGTTTTCTTTCTCTCATCTCAGAACCGCCATCATTTATTAGAGAGCTGGCTCCATCTGATGTTGTGAAGGGCTCCACTGCTTGTTTTGAGTGTCAGGTTGCTGGGACTGGTCCATTTGAGATAACATGGCACAAAGATGCAAAGGAGATCAAACCCAGTGCTAAACATGGCTTCTCCCAGATTGGTGACACTGTGGGTCTAGATGTGCACAAATGTGACGCTGTAGATGTCGGTGAATACCAGTGTACAGTTGCCAACGAGGTGGGAAGCTGTACTTGTAAAACTACGCTAAACCTCAAAGGTTTGTCTGATGAGAATAACAGTGCAGATCCACCTGGCTGTGCGACGCTCCACTTTATTCCTATGGGTGATGTCAAGCGACTTTAACGCGCCCGCAAAGCATCCCCGGGAAGGCAGCGCTGCATTTGAAAGAATGCTGCGCGTCAAAAAAGCTGGCCGATGCCCATCTTTATGCAAATTAATCAGTTGAACGTGACGCCACTATCCAGTAGAAGTAGACGAAAATCTTTCAAACTGACCTTTGTCGATCTGAAATGAAGACAGATTCAGCAATTGCACGGACTATTTCTCGCTTAAAATGTTTTCATAAACAAGTTTTTCGTAAAATACTAGATCGTATTCTCAACAAGCTGCCATGACAGTCGGTTTGAAATTCGGGAGTATTCAGACCCACGTGACACATTCGTCCAGTCAGCTGCCGGTCAAGGGCTTGGAGCATCAACCATGGATGTATGACGTCGCAACACCACTCTTCTGTCGTGTCGCAAAAATGGATCTGCACTGTTACAAATCCAAATTTTTATTATCTTGTGAGGTAAAAACTGGAAGTTTACTTTAACATTTCGCTGATTTTCTCTGCTAGAACTACCAACATTTACCAAGAGGATTGAGAACGCTGCCACTGTTCTGGGTAAAATGGCAGAGTTTCAGTGTGTGGTCAAGGGTTCTCCCACTCTCTCTGTACAATGGCAAAAAGATGACAACTGGATTTTGGAGGATACAAAGATTGAGAGAACATTTGAAAACAATGTGGCGACTCTCAGGATTCCTGCCTGCGAGGTGACACACAACGGGAAATACACCTGCCAGGTGGTGAACGAGGCTGGGCAGGATAAGTGCTTTGCCACCCTAACGGTGCAAGGTGTGCTTAACTAATCATGGCTATCAAATCTTTCCATGGTCCTAACTTTGTATGAAACTCTATATATGTTTTACTTTGCTTTGCATTGTAGAGCCACCTCAGATCACAGAGAAACCTGAAGTGATAAAAGTTACAGTCGGAGATCCAGTCAGTCTGGACTGTAAGGTAACGGGCTCCCCTGAGCTCAAAGTGAAATGGATGAAAGATGGCAGGGAGCTTCAGTCCATCAGGCAGCACAAGCTGATCTTTGAGAATAACATCAGCAGCCTAAGGGTTCAGTCCGCTCAGAAAGAGGATGAAGGAGAGTATGTCTTTGAGGTGGCAAACCACATCAGTAGCTGCACCTGCAAAGTCAAAGTGATCGTACTAGGTTGGTGTGAAAAATGTAAAACTCCTGTGGTACATAGTGACGTAGTGATGTTGAATAAAGTCTAATTAGTTTCTTATGATTCCTTTGGTAACAGAACAAGTAATTGCCCCAAGCTTCATCAAACCCCTGGTAGACATGCAAGAGATATTGGGCTCCTTTGTTCAGATATGTTGCAAAATATCTGGTTCCCTCCCCATCTCTGTGGAATGGCAGAAAGACGGGACCAAAATCTCTAGTGGTGTAAAACACAAACTCATTCAGCAGGACAATAATGTGTCCATCGAAATAGAACAGCTGGAGAGATCTGACGCAGGCTCCTACTCTTGCAAACTGACCAACGCAGCGGGAAGTTGCAACTGCAGTGGATCCCTCATGGTTAAAGGTTAGACAGTGCTTTCCAATGTGATTGTTTGTGCAATCCTAAACCAAAGGTGAGTACCTCTTTAACATGGTCCGTCTTGTTCTTCAGAGCCTCCCAGCTTTGTGACGCTGCCTGAGTCCCAGGCGGCTCTACCCAATGGCACTGTACGCTTCAAAGGCACATTTAAGGGAACGCCACCCTTCACGGTCAAATGGTTCAAGGACAAGACCGAGCTCATGACCGGGCCCACTTGTTTCACAGGGCTGGAGGGACTGTCTTGCTTCTTAGAGCTCTATTCAGTGGGTGTCACCCAGAGTGGAGTTTACTCTTGCCAAGTCAGTAATGATGCTGGCTCTGTACGCTGTAGTGCAGACTTGACAGTCAAAGGTTTGACTTGCATCTTTTAAATCAACTCTTGCGTTGCTGTATTCATCTCACATAGGCATTGCTGGCTAAAATTAGGGATTCTGTCACATTTTCCCAGCTTTCGCCGCATTTCCATTGTTACTCTTTTATAAGCTTCTACACTATCTGCAGCTTCTCATCAAGAACTGTTTGTTGCCTTTGTGATGCACTTGCTTTTTCCACAACCATCCCGTCTCTGCTGTTAACTCATCATTGTCAGCTCATCTACTCAGTTTATCTCATCTGCTCTTCACGTAATTGTTGTAACAATCTAGTTTAACAGACCCTACATCTTCCAGTAGCTAATATGTCTGTATTTTGGCTTTCCAGAACCACCTGAGTTTCTGCTGAAACTCCCTGCCACAAAGTTTGTGAAGCAGGGTGAGTCACTCCGCCTGGAGTGCAAAGTGAGTGGCACAGTCCCTCTGAAAATGACCTGGTACAAACACGACACCAAGGTCACAGATGGGGGCAACTACAGGACATCATTTGTTGATTCAGTAGCAGTCCTGGAACTGCTCCGCACAAGCTTTGATGATGATGGAGTTTACACCTGTGAAGCTCAGAATGATGCTGGCAGTGTCAGCTGCAGCACCACACTTACCGTTAAAGGTCAGCCTCTCACTGACTTCCTAATCATTTATTATTCATTGTCTGAGTTTCTGATTCACTGGCTCTTCAGTGTGAGGTTGACGTTTTAGTTAGAGTTGTTTTTGTATTGCTTAAAGCTGAAATACGTAACATTTTTAAAGCCCTTTATATAGCCATCCGATATGGTGGACAATTGTCGACTGCTTAGGCTGGCAACTTGGTTCAACACTCGTTTCTGTGTTCCGCTATTGAGAAATGTTCATTGGCTCCTTGGGTTGGCCCTCTGTTTGGGCAGTGCAAATTAAAACATGCTGGGACCTTGTTCCCTGTGATAAGCAAAGGCAACTGGACTTGTTAGAATTTCTTAAAAACGTTTTGCCTCTCATCCAAGAGACTTCTTCAGTTCTGACTAGTGGCCCTAACAACTCCCATGTAACTCCCAACAACTCCCAACGGCTCCTAACGACTCTCTACGACCTCCTATGACTCCCATGTGACTAACAACCCTTATGTGACTAACGACCCTCAGGTGACACAACCCACCAGAGGTTTAATGCCTGGGTCTCCCCACGAGTCAGTCAGATCTAAAGAAGTCTCTTGGAAGAAAGGCGGAGTGTCTTCAAGAAATTCTAGCAAGTCCAGTTGCCTTTGCTTATCACAGAGAACTACCATGACCTGGATGACTGACAACATTCATGAACATACAGTACATGCTGTGACCTTTTCTGTCAAATAAACAGCTGGATACACAATCGTCCACAATAACGCAGCCATTTTAGCTGTAGTTCCAACAACATTCCACATTTAACCAGTGTCTTTGTTGTAGTTCCAACAAATTCCACAAGTCTGTCCTTTTAGCGCCATCATCCTTCCACAACAACTTTGGCTTCTCATCAGTAGTTTCAGTGCACTTTCACGACTCCATTGGGACTGTAGCTCCAACATCTTTTCCCAAAATTCTGCCAATTCCCACAACAACTCCACCATGTAAGCTGTAGTTCTATCGAACATTTACAAGTTTGTCATCTGGGCTGTAGTTCCAGCATCTTTTTACAAAAAAATCTGCCATCATATCATAGTTGTAGTTCCAACCAATTCTACAAGTCTTATTGAAACTGAAGGAATTATTCTTTCTTTCTTTCTTTCTTTCTTTTTCCCGTCAAATGAATTGCCTTTTTGAGGGGCTTAACATATTCAAAAACTCACCAAATTTGGCGGTTGCATCAAGTCTGGTGAAAATGTACGTATTTTAAGGGTTTCGTGAATAGCCGCACAAAAATGGCTCGCTAGCGCCCTCTAGAAAGTTAAAAGAATTGAGCCCCTTCATTGCGTTTAACGTAGACTCACGAAACTTGGTACACATATGTAACAAGTCAAGGTGTACAAAAAACTTCATTAGAGCCATACCCTAAACCCAACAGGAAGTCCGCCATTTTGAATTGAAAGTTTGAAATTAGTGCGATTTTGGCCATTTCCACATGTCGTACTTTAACGAACTCCTCCTAGAGATTTCATCCGATCAACTTCAAACTCGGTCGGTGCCATCTTAAGATATTAAAGATGAAAAGTTGTTAAAAGAAAAACTTTTCGTCATAGGGCGTGGACGTGGCGGGGCGGCCATTTTGTGCGTTTCGCCGCCGAAAGAGGAAGTGGGTGTAACTCGAGTGTACGTTGTCCGATTACTTCAAAACTTTTCAGGATTCATAAGAGTCCAACCCTGAGGACAAATAAAGGCTGATATTTACTTAAAGTCATAGCGCCCCCTAGTGGCAACAGGAAGTAGGCCTAAAAGTCAAGGTGCTATACTTTAACAAACTCCTCCTAGAGACTTTATCCGATGGACTTCAACGCGCGTAGAGGTGCGAGGGCCCGTCCATCGCTGCTCGCAGCTTTAATTTTTATTTGTAATCCCATGATCCTTCCACAAGAACGCCGCCATCACAGTTCATCTCAGTGCCCTTCCACAACTCTGCCATCTTACCTGAAGTTCCAACAAAACACATGGTCACCTGTAGTTTCAGTGCACTTCCACGACTCCCATTTGGACTGTAATGCCAACATCTTTCCCAAAAATCTGCCAATTCCCACAAATACTCCCACCCTGTAAGCTGTAGTTCCATCGACCATTTATGCGTTTGCCATTTGGGCTGTAGTTCCAAAATCTGCCATCACATCCAAGTCTTCTTTCTTTAGTTGTAATCCCATGATCCTTCCACAAGAACTCCGCCATCACAGCTCATCCCAGTGCACTTCCACAACTCTGCCATCTTAGTTGTAGTTCCAACAAATTCTTACAACAACACTTTCATTTTAGCTACAACAACCTTCCCCAATAATTTTACCATTTGATCACTTACAAGTCCGCCATCTGAACTATGGTCCCAACAAATCCCACATCAATTCTGCCATCATTGCTGTAGTTTCAACACAGTTTCACAACTTCCGCATTTTCTCAGCAGCCTAGACTGAACTTCCAACAACATAGCTGTTGTTAAAACCATCTTTAACAGCAACTCCACCACTTTAAGTGTAGTTTAAACAAATATTTACAACTACAACCTAGCTGTTGTCCCAACAACCTCCCACAGAAACAGAAACACCCAAATTTTGCCCACAAATTTAGCTTTCTCAGATGTAATTCCATAGACTTCCCAAAAAATCCCATCTTATCTTTTCAAAAATATTCCGCCATGTAGACTTTAGTCACGCAGCTCTGCCATCTTGTCTGTAGTTCCAACATCCTCACCTTTTACAAAAACTTCCATAACAGCCCGCCATCTTAGCTGTGGGGCTGTTGCATCTGCAGAACACACAAAATGTTACGGGTTTCAGCTTTAAGATTTCGTCATGGATTATTTTCCCGTGTATGCCTCTTTAACAGTTTCCTGATCTTTCTGTAGACCCACCATCTTTTGTCAAAATACCTCAGCCCGTTGAAGGGCTGAAGGGTAAGGACGTGAGTCTGTACTGCGAGATGAGCGGTACAGCTCCGTTCCAGATCACCTGGTTCAAAGACAGGAAACCTCTGATGGAGAGCAGAAAGTTTAAGATGGTGAGCGAGGGCAGCTCTGCTACGCTGCATATCATTGGGATAGAGCCCTCGGATGCCGGCGAATACGAGTGTAAAGTGTCAAACAGTGTAGGAAGTGACACCTGCCAGACATCAGTTAAACTCAGAGGTCAGTAGAAATTGCGATAGTCTCAAATTAAAATCATAACTATTAGATAATTATTGTCACCTTGCTGACTTTGAGTTTTTCTCCTCCCCTCAGAGCCGCCGTCGTTTGTGAAGAAACTGTCAAACATGACAGTGATACTGGGAGAGGAGGTGACCCTTGTAGCCACTGTTAAAGGCTCTGAACCCATTACTGTGTCCTGGGTTCAAGACAAGGATCACATTCTCAGGGACGGTGACAACAGGAAAATCACCTTTGAGAACAACATGGTCGCTCTTAAAGTCTTTAAGGCTGATGCAACCACGGCAGGCAAATACACCTGCCAACTCAGAAACGATGCTGGGAGTGTGGAATGTTTCGCTAACTTGACTGTTCTAGGTTTGTAATCATATAATTCTCTCTTTCTCATGCAGTTTTTTTCCCCATCCTTCCTCCTGCAGGTTTGATTAAGAACATGTTCTGCTTCTTCTCTGTTGCTTCCAGAACCCGCTAAGATAGTGGACAAGCCCGATGCTCTGAGCGTGACAGCCGGCGATATGGCTGCCCTGGAAGTCAAAGTGTGTGGAACCCCGGCGCTCATACCGAAGTGGTTCAAGGATGGTGTCGAGCTGGCCTCCGGGAGGAAATACAAAATCTCATTTTCTCAGATGATTTCCAGCCTGAACGTTCTCTCTGCGGAGAAAGTGGACTCTGGAGAATATACATTTGAGGTTATGAACGAGGTCGGGAAGGACCTGAGTAAAATTAATCTCACAGTTTTAGGTTGGTGTCTTCTTCCTACTTGGACTTTAATGACTAGGGCTGGGTATTGTTTAACATTCCTCAAGTTCAGACTGATCTCATTAAGTGGCGTATTTATGACACGCCAATGCCATTTTGGCGTGTTATCAAGATGCATATTCGCTTTTTAGCGTGTTTATCAACACCGTTTGGCCTCCATTGACTTACATTACCTTGCGAATAAAGAGATAAAAACTTTGAAAAAAAGATGGTAGAAAAAAGTAAGGAAGAAATCCGTAGAGAAATAATAGGTCAAAACAAACGACAAAAACAGCGACAAAAACTTTTGCCAAAAAATGTCATGTACTCCCTGCAGTCCTCCAAAGTACCCCTAGGGGGACATGTACCCCCTGCAGTCCTCCAGAGTACCCCTAGGGGGACATGTACCCCCTGCAGTCCTCCACTGTACCCCTAGGGGGACACGTATCCCCTGCAGGCCTCCAGAGTACCCCTAGGGGGACACGTACCCCCTGCAGTCCTCCAGAGTACCCCTAGGGGGACACGTACCCCCTGCAGTCCTTACCCACATTTGAGAAACACTGGCCTAAGCAATAAACAAGCTGTTTGTCTAATGTTGCCGACTGTCGTTTCGGCTTTTTTTTATGTATCGGTTCAGGACCGGTATTGGAAAAATCCAAATGATACCCAATCCTACTTATTATATCTACTACTTAATATATCTGACCAGACATTTAATGTTAGTTTTCAGAAGTTGCCCATACCCAGCCCTATTAATAACACCACATTTACACCTATTTAGTCCCGATGCTCCACTAACTCCTTGTTTTTCCTCCCTAACAGATAAGATCGTACCTCCAACTTTCTCAAGGAAGTTGAAGGATTGCAACACAATCTTTGGAACAGCTGGAGAGATGGAGTGCAAAGTGTCGGGCTCCCCACCTTTCACCATCTCCTGGTACCACGATGGGGAGGAGATACAGAGCGGACCCAATTATGAGATTTCATTCAGCAACAACAGCTGCACGCTCAAAGTGTCCACGCTGAAGCTGTCCGACTCCGGAGTGTATAAATGTAAAGCTGTCAACAAGGCAGGATCCAGTGAAACCACGGCCTCCTTGGTTGTCAAAGGTCAGGAACTATGTGGAATTTTGTTGTGTTTAAAAGAGTGATAGAATGATTATATAGGCTATTTCACACTGTTCCTTAAGGTCTCCTAATAGGGTATGTAACATTGGTTGGGCTGAAAATGGCCCGAGTGCTGTTCTATGCGCTCTGTGAAATAGCCCTAGAATAAAACAAGAGGGGAGAGGGATGGGGCTGCTCCTCAGTCACAGAACAGAAGAAAGAGGAGACCACAATACTGTCGTCGAGGGGGAGCAGCCCTTCACCTCTCTGCATGTGCAGAAGCACACAGGCAGGAAGTTAGAATGGGAGAGAGGACAGGGTGCTCTGCAGCTGCCAGTCCCATTGAGTGCGGTTGGCCATGTTGCTGGGACCGGCAGCTCGCGGTGCTCTGTACCCAGCGCACAGTCACCTTTTCTGGGGTAACTAGACCACCAACTACAGCCGACTTGATGGAGCTCCACGTGTGTGAAAAGTGAAGCATTCCCCGTACAGCCTGGAACACAGCATTTACGACCGTGGTTCATTTTCAATATCCTTTAAAAAACTTCCAAACTTTCTTCTTTGTAATTCCTTTGGAAGTGCAAGCTAAACTCGCAGTCGCGCTGGTCTGTATGTAAATTTTGGGGCGTGACAAAGGTAGAGACCAGAGCCAATTAAGGTACAGCCACAGAGTTGACGTCAATTATTAGCTTCGTTGGGATTTGCAAGTTGTGAGATTTGCAGAGGAAAGAGGTATCAATGGGATTTTGGGGTTCTTCTGTGTATGTTCTATTTACCCTCCAAACTGTCATTATTCAACTATGATGGGGTAAAATCGGTTTTGCATTCTATCACCCCTTTAATAAGTAGACACGGTGTCCATTGGCAGGAATCAATGGATGGATTAATGCTTAACTTTTAGCATGGGAGTTAGATAATAGGGGTGGGAATCACCAGAGGCCTCACGATACAATATTATTGCGATTTTAAAGATGCAATATTCTGCGATATATTGCAATTTATTACCTTTTTTCCCAACTTTCCCAATTTCAAATGATGTCCCCAAAAGAAAACTTTGTCAACATCTGTTTTATCTAAAAAGATACATTTCTCTGTTTGTTCATCTCACTTCAATTTTATTGCTGCAAAATGGGTTTGTCAAGCAGACAAACTGACCAACACACATAGAATAAAAGATTAATACTTGGCGTCTGTGTATCGATACAGTATTGCCACGGAAAATATTGCGATACTATGCTGTATCGAATTTTTCCCCCACCCCTATTAGATAAAAGATGGCACCATGTTTGATGATTTACTGTCTGCTTCTACCCAGAACCTCCGTCGTTCGTGGTGCCGCTGCAGCCGGTGGACGCCATGCCCGGCTCCAACGTGACTTTCTCCGCCATGGTGAAAGGCAGCGCCCCCCTCAAACTGAAGTGGTTCAGAGGAACCAAGGAGATCCTGCCGGGACGGGGCTGTAACTTCTCCCTGAAGGATAACCAAGTTCTTCTGGAGCTGCTGAGCGTGGACAGATCTCACGCCGGAGAGTACACCTGTCAGATCATTAACGACGCGGGAAAGGAAAGCTGCCCCGTTAACCTCACCGTCAAAGGTCTGTTCTCCTCCGTTATGTAATCATTCAGATGTAAATCTTGTGTTGTCTTCCTGTCGACCATCCGTCTGGTTTCTCTGGGTAAAAAAAAAGTCAAATTTAACCTTTTTTTTCAGTGTTTTGGTCGTCTTTTTGCCACTTTTTGTCCATTTCTTCTACGTTTTTGTCACTTTCCCCAATGTTTTAGATGATTTTGTCAGGGATATTTTTTTAATGTTTTTTTTCTCCGATGTTTTTGAAGCTTTTTTTCAAAATTCATTCTTTAAAAAAAAAAAAATTTCAATGCTATGTATTGAACACCAAACACCCAAATTCAATGAAAGTAGTGAACTGATCATTTATTTAACTTGTGAAGAACTTTGTATGGAACCATCCACGTTATTTTTTTTTCTGGACACACACTGTAAACATACTGGACCAAGCTTCCGGGTCTGAAAAGCCAAGTCAACGTTTTTGTCGCTTTTTTCGACATTTTTGTAGTTTTTATGTGAAGTTTTTGTCCGTTTGCGTTTTTGTCGCTCTTTCTGAAGTTTTAGGTACTCCTCTTTTTTTCAACGTTTTTGTTGCCTTTTCATGTGTGTGTATGTCGGTGTGTTTTTTTATCTTCTTGTGTGTGTGCGTGTTTTTGTGTATCTCCTCGTGTGTGTGTGTGTGTCTTTGCGTATCTTCTCGTGTGTGTGTGTGTGTGTTTGTGTGCGTGTCTTTGTGTATATTCTCGTGTGTTTGTGTGCGTGTGTGTGTCTTTGTGTATATTCTCGTTTGTGTGTCTTTGTGTATATTCTCGTGTGTGTCTTTGTGTATATTCTCATGTGTTTGTGTGTGTGTGTGTGTGTGTGCCTCTTTTTTCAACAGTTTGTCGCCTTTTTTGACGTTTTTGTCGCCTTTTTTTAAGCCCATACTGTCTGTGTGTTTGTTTTCTGATACGTTTCGTTGTGGAATAACCTCTGTGTGTGTGTGTGTGTGTGTGTGTGTGTGCGTTTGTGTCAATCAGAGCCGGCCACCTTCTCCAAGAAGCTGAAAAACGTGTCTGTGGAGAAGGGCAAACCGTTGACGCTGGAGTGCCTGTACACCGGGACTCCTAAAATCACAGTCAGCTGGTACAAAGACGACCAGCAGATCTTCGCGTCCTACAAACACAACATCACCACGACGGAGAGCTCCTGCATCCTCGAGTGTCTGAGCACTGACGACAAAGACACCGCCGGGAAATACTCCTGCCAAGTGTCCAACGATGCAGGAAAGGACACGTGTGACGCAACCGTGTCCATCCTCGGTCAGTTCGACCTTTTTTATGTGTCATTTTGGAGAGATGTTACTGTTGTTATGGATGCCTTTTGGAGCAACACATTCTCACTCCCATCTCGTACAATACGGATACTTAATCAGGTGCCTTTGTCGTTGTCGTTGTGACGCTAAAAGTCTCCTTTAGCGTCATATAACGCGCTTTATCACAACGCGCTTGGTCAGGACTATTAGTGTCCCTTTTGACGCAGTTATGTTAAGGAAAAGGTCGTGGGTGGGCTTACGTTTCTGTGACTCGCGAGAATACGCTTCCGTGACTCCTTTATAAAAACCTTGTAATGGTAGTGAGCAGATAGTGAGGAGATGTTTTTTTACAGTGTGTTCAGGGGACAGGCAGCTAGCAGATAGTGAGGAGATGTTTTTTACAGTGTGTTCAGGGGACAGGCAGCTAGCAGATAGTGAGGAGATGTTTTTTACAGTGTGTTCAGGGGACAGGCAGCTAGCAGATAGTGAGGAGATGTTTTTACAGTGTGTTCAGGGGACAGGCAGCTAGCAGATAGTGAGGAGATGTTTTTTACAGTGTGTTCAGGGGACAGGCAGCTAGCAGATAGTGAGGAGATGTTTTTTTACAGTGTGTTCAGGGGACAGGCAGCTAGCAGATAGTGAGGAGATGTTTTTTACAGTGTGTTCAGGGGACAGGCAGCTAGCAGATAGTGAGGAGATGTTTTTACAGTGTGTTCAGGGGACAGGCAGCTAGCAGATAGTGAGGAGATGTTTTTTTACAGTGTGTTCAGGGGACAGGCAGCTAGCAGATAGTGAGGAGATGTTTTTTACAGTGTGTTCAGGGGACAGGCAGCTAGCAGATAGTGAGGAGATGTTTTTTACAGTGTGTTCAGGGGACAGGCAGCTAGCAGATAGTGAGGAGATGTTTTTTACAGTGTTCAGGGGACAGACAGCTAGCAGATAGTGAGGAGATGTTTTTACAGTGTGTTCAGGGGACAGGCAGCTAGCAGATAGCGAGGAGATGTTTTTTTAAGTGTGTTCAGGGGACAGGCAGCTAGCAGATAGTGAGGAGATGTTTTTTTACAGTGTGTTCAGGGGACAGGCAGCTAGCAGATAGCGAGGAGATGTTTTTTACAGTGTGTTCAGGGGACAGGCAGCTAGCAGATAGCGAGGAGATGTTTTTACAGTGTGTTCAGGGGACAGGCAGCTAGCAGATAGCGAGGAGATGTTTTTACAGTGTGTTCAGGGGACAGGCAGCTAGCAGATAGCGAGGAGATGTTTTTTACAGTGTGTTCAGGGGACAGGCAGCTAGCAGATAGTGAGGAGATGTTTTTTACAGTGTGTTCAGGGGACAGGCAGCTAGCAGATAGTGAGATAGGGCTGTCAAAATTGCTCAAAAATAACACAGAATATTCGAACATCTGGTTGCGCATGCATCCAAGGTGGCGCGCGACATCGTGACGTCAAAATGATGTCATATCCGGCTGAACCGAGGTCGCGCACGGCTCTTCTTTTTTCAGCGGCGCGCAACAAAGCGTAAACAGGAGCCTGAACGAGTTCACCGACTACGTGATGCCAGGACTCTCAGAGTGACTGCAGGTCTCTCAGGTAAACTCACCGGGTTAAGATGAGCTCTTTTAAGGTGAATGAAAGGCTCGATCCAACCAAGTAGCTCATCCAATCAGATTGAAGCATTGAGGTCAACGCTGCTGCCAGTTCTGCCGTGGTTTACCTTTTTCTTCTTCTTCTAGTCCGTAGAAAGGGCAGCGTCGGTAGCCTTTGCTCATTAGCGCCACCTCTGTTCAGGAGAAGACTGCAGCTAGTGTCGCGAGCACCAGCGCAGGTGTAAATAGTCACGGCGATCTCAGGATGTCACATTTGTATGCGCCAGCTGGGCTGCGTCCGGTTAAGCAGACAGCCAGACAGCCTCTGCTACCGCGAGCGTTTTTTTTCCACTTTTTTTTTTTTTTTTTTTTTGTATTCGAATATTAATTTTCACCTTCGAAATTTGTTTTTTTAAAATGATTCAAATATATATTCAAATTTAGAATATTCGTTGACAGCCCTATAGTGAGATGTTTGCTGTATGTGACAAAAACAAGGTTGTAGCCTAAAAAACGTGTCACATCGCTTAGAGCCCCTTTAACATTCCTTCGGCTCAGGTGCTGAACCTAAACCTTGTAATGGTGGGGGAAACCCCTGGGTTATTATGACGTGTTTTGTGCTGTTTGTGACCACAGAGCCGCCGTACTTCGTGGAGTCCCTGGAGCCCATGGAGGTGACGTCCGGCGACAGCGTGTGTCTGAAGTGTCAGGTGGCGGGCACGCCGGAGATCAAGGTGGCGTGGTTCAAGGCGGACGGGAAGATCCGGTCCAGCCCCACCTGCAGGCTGGAGTACACCAAGGGCGTGGCCTGTCTGAAGCTCAGCAAATCCACCAAGGCCGACATCGGAGAGTACACCTGCAGGGCCGAGAACCAGATAGGCTCCGCCTCCTCCACCTGCAGACTCAGCGTGGCAGGTAAACAGGCTGAACATTCACATCGGTGGCGTTTAAAAGGTCACTTTTGCTGTATCTCCGAGGTTATTTTTCACTTGTTAATAATGACATGAATCCTAAACGTCAGAATCAGTTTCAACACAAGATGCTCATTTCTAAAGCTTGTTGTTTAATTTTATAAGATTGAAAAGATTCAATAATTTATTGACAAAACAACCACAAGTTGATCTGGAATTTGTTTTACTGCACTCATCAAAAACACAACATGTAACACAAACACAATGACTGTACAGTAACAGTACAATAAATACAATAATGCAACCACATGGCTCATGCCCTTAAAGTCTAAATGCATGTGCTTATTTTTATCTTTTTGTCACATTATGACTCACTGTGAGCTCATTTTTCACTCTATCTGCAAGTCTGGCATCTCACAATAACAAAATACAACCATGGCCAGAAGTAGCCTGGTCCTACCAGACTCTGGATTTCTTTATTCGATTAGTCATTTTTTATGCTTATTCATGCTTAATTACTCATTTCCAAGAAACTTCTGAGCACATTTATGGTAAACACAAGATCTAAAGTGGTGCTTTTGCAGGATTAATTGTGGAGAAACTCAGTTTTACAGATGGTTAATTAACTACATTTATATTGTGCTTTTCTAGTCTTAACCACCTCTCAAAGCACACAGCTCTGTCAATTACATCAACTAATCGATTAGTCGACAAAATCCTATAAGTGTTAGTCGACTAAGGAGTTCTTTAGTCGAGCACAGCCCTAGTACATACTATTTCTCACCAAACTGTGATAACTGTGATTAAATTCAGTATATATATATACGTCTGCCGTATGTTGCAAATATTTTTCTAGATCCGCCCCTGCACAGGTAGAACACAGTGTTGTCAAACCTGTGGTTACTATGACCATACCTTTTTATAACTACCTTTTCCTCCGTCTCTCTCTCTCTCTCTCTCTCCCCCCTCCCTGCAGAGGCCAAAACGCCCCCGTCCTTCCCGAAGAAGATCACCAGCCTGCAGCAGACCGAGGGCCAGCCGGTGCGCTTCGAGTGCCGCGTGGCGGGCTCCTCGCCCGTGGACGTGGTGTGGCTGAAAGACGGCAAGCCGCTGCTGCCGGGAGACGACTTCTCCACGCTGTACGACGACAACACTGCCGCGCTGCAGATCGCACGCGGAGAAATGAGGCATTCTGGGGAATACACCTGCGTGGCCACCAACAGCGTGGGCTCGGCCTCCTGCAGAGCCAAACTCACCCTGCAAGGTGTGTGTGTGTGTATGTATGTGTCTGTGTGTGTGTCTTTCTGTGTCTTGGTGTGTGTCTGTGTCTGTGTATGTCTGTCTGTCTTGGTGTGTGTGTGTGTGTGTGTGTATAAGTGTGTGAGTCTATTTGTGTCTTTCTGTATATTTGTGATTGTGTGTGTGTGTTTGTGTTTGTGTGTGTGTCTTTGTGTATCTTCTTGTGTGTGTGTGTGTGTGTCTGTGTGTATCTTCGTGTGTGTGTGTATTTCTTCATGTATCTTCTTGTGTGTGTGTGTGTGTGTGTGTGTGTGTGTGTCTATGTGTATCTTCTTGTGTGTGTGTGTGTGTGTCTTTGTGTATCTTATTGTGTGTGTTTGTGTGTGTGTGTGTGTGTGTGTGTGTGTGTCCATATGTGTGTGTGTATGTTGAATTCTGGTCTGAAAGGGTTTTATGTTGACATGTTAACTCTATATTTGTACCCTTTATGTACATATTTAGTTATGTGTCAGCACTATGAAAGTGTTTATTTTAAACGTGCAATCCTATAACGGATGAGACACGTAAATAAACAATTCATTCATACTGCAGGACGTTCAGTAAATTAACAGGTTCTTCTGTTTAGTTTGAAGAAGATTTTCTCAACCTCCTCCGGCCTGTGAGCCCGTTCTTTACATCCCAAAATCACCTTCACTGGGCTTTTGGTTTCACACGGAAAAGCAGAAAGGGTGATGCTGATATCACACAAAGAATTAACAACACAGAGCAGTAATTACAGAAATAGAGAGAAGTAAAAGATGGAAAGGTTCAGGGCTGCAGCTAACGATTATTATTATTATTATTATTATTATTATAATACTACCCCCACAATAATCCTTTTTGGGCCTCTCCAAAGTTATGTCTCTTTTTTCTCTACGTTTTTGGCACTTTTCCCAATATTTTTTGTGACTTTTCTGATATTTGTAGCCTTTTGACTTTTGAGTTTTTTTTATCAACAAGGTTTTTGTCTCTTTCTTCAAATTCTTTCTGCAATTTTGTTAATGTTTTTGTCTCTTTTCTCAATCCATGCAGACATGTCCCAGGACCTCCCTAGATAGTTGGAGATCTCTACCCCCACCCCCCATGTTGAACCCAAAGTTATGCCCTTGCCCGAGGCTCATGGGTATTGTAGTATTTAGAGCAGTCTGTCACAAACACATAATAGTTTTATTTAAGAAACATTAAATATGTAGTCATCTGCATACGGTTTGAACCCACACGGGGCAGCGAGCCTGAGGTTGAGAAACTCCGTTTGTAATAAAACTCTTGTGATGGTAAATCCAAAGATCTTCTGTCAGGCAGTCCGACTGTTGAAATGTTTCCCTGTAAAGGTGTGTTGTCTCATCTTCCTCCCGCTCTTTTCACGGCTTCTGCAGAACCGAGATACCCACCGGCCTTTGACAGGAAGTTGTCGCCACAGGAAGTGACGGTGGGCGACAGCATTGAGCTCGAGTGTCACATGACCGGCTCTGCCCCCATTAAAGTCACGTGGTCCAAAGATCACAAAGACATTCGCACTGGGGGGAATTATAAGATGAGCTGTGTGGACAACACGCCCCACCTGTCCATTCTGAAGGCCGATAAAGCCGACACGGGACGATACTTCTGCCATGCCTCTAACGACATGGGGAAGGATTCTTGTTCCTCTGACATCACGGTCAAAGGTATTTTAACCCGGGCCACACCCACCTAGCCCGGGCCCTCTCTTCTTTAACACTTTGCCCCCTTCTGTTGCTGTTCTGTGCTGCCTGCACAATCCAATAACATGCGCATGATAGATAGATAGATAGATAGATAGATAGATAGATAGATAGATAGATAGGACATTTTAGGCATCCAGTAGCTTAGACAACCAAACAACAAAGTTTTCAAACTAAACATACTTGAGTAAAAGTACAATTACAGATTTTTCTATTTTTTTTAACTAATAGTACAGAAAAAAAACTACAATTCTCCCTGCACGATCCGATATGTGCATAAATATGTAGACAGTCACAGGAAACGTGACGGTTTCCCTACACTATTTGTATCACGCATGCGTCGAAACACTTGACGGCGAGGCGGCAAAACTGGTGGCATATTTTTGTAGGCTTCATTTTATATTATTCGTTTTTGTACTTATTGTCACTGATCCAAAACCGCATATGAACTTCTGTGTACTACGCCTTGGCGACATTGTTATTTTTGTTACATGTAGTGCTACCCTGGGCAAAACCTGACGAACTTCCGGCAAATTTGAGATTTGCTCTGCAAGTCCGTCTGGCCAAGAGCCCATTCAAGCCCATTTCCAATTTTTCCAAATTGAGCCACCGATCACAACTGTTGAGGCGGGCTTTACACGCTGACGATAGCGCAGCGACAGGGAGCAGCTTCTTGTTTACATTCAACATGACGGCCACCGAACCCATTGTTGCCGCTATCGCTGCTACGTCACACACCAGATCGTTGCTCTGATTGGTTAAAGGACTATCCAATGCGCCCAGAGGCATTTGAGCGGCATCCGTTGGTGAC
This sequence comes from Perca flavescens, assembly GCF_004354835.1. Classification (NCBI taxonomy): domain Eukaryota; kingdom Metazoa; phylum Chordata; class Actinopteri; order Perciformes; family Percidae; genus Perca; species Perca flavescens. The sequence continues at coordinate 414,472 of NC_041341.1, forward strand.
GCCTCTTTGGAAATGGGCCCTTCTTAGTTACAACTGAGAAGGGTCTGGTGTCTTCAGGCTAATGTAACGTTGGGATATTGTGTGTCTTTAAATGTAGCTTACACTATACATAACGAGGTGTTTACATGGTTGCCAATCCAAAATAATAAAGGAGCTGTTACATGTTACATGAACATAGTACAACATTTTGGTTACATATGGAATGAAGTCTGAGTCTTTCTGTCACTGCAAACTTTCAGTTTCCTCCACACTCCCCACGGTGCAAAGGTGCACAAGCGTGGAACAGATCGTGCAGTGTCGTAATAGGATTATCATCTAAGCATGCGCGAACATCTTGCGAATGCGCATGTCGGATCGTGCAGGCAGCACAGATCGTGTATCCACAGGTATTGTAACCCGGGCCACACCCACCTAACCCCGGCCCTCTCTTCTTTAACACTCCGCCCCCTTTCATAGGGCGTTTCTTTTCTTTCTTTTTGCGGAGGAACAGACTTCCTCTCCTCACCGGCCGCTTTCTTCCCTTGTTCTTCTTTTTAGAGCGTAAAAACCCTCCGGTGTTCACCAAAAAGCCCTCCGAGCACATGGAGGACACGGAGGGCAAACTGGTGAAGCTGGAGAGCCGAGTCAGCGGCTCGCAGCCCATCGCCGTTAGCTGGTTCAAAGACGACGAGGAGATCCGCAGCTCCGACCGATACGACGTCAGCTTCAAGAGCAACGTGGCCGTGCTGTGCATCAAGAGCAGCCGGGTGGCGGACAGCGGCCGGTACTCGTGCCGCGCCGCCAACGAAGCCGGGGAGACTTCCTGTGAAGTCACGGTGGGAATCTCAGGTGGGTTTACACCAAGCGACAACTCTCGGACATATAAAAGTGCAGCTAAGCAAACGCTGGAGCTCTTTAAAGCTGCGTTCTTTTTAATTTCCAGCAGGGGGCGACTCCACAGTCTGGCAAACTTCTTCTCTTGTTCTTTCTTGTTTCTTTCTCTTATTCTTTTACAAGATAGTTTTCCTAATATCTAAGTAATAGTTCAGAGTCGTCTGTTGTTATATTTGCTGTTTTAAAGTTCTGTAGAAGATTATAATGATGTTTTATATGTTTTAGTATTTAGTTCCTGGACTATATTATTTCTTAAAGTGATGGTTTGGAGTAATTTTCCACAGGCAAGTGTTATTTGCATTAACCTCTGGTGTACTTACAAACTTTACAATCCATTGATACTATAAATAAAATTGAATTGAATTGAATTGTTATATGAGTACATAACCTATTTATACGAGTGTAGAAGTTTGGTATCATTTCGGGCATTATTAGTGGGGTAAATTACGAAATACAGAATTGGATCCATTAGCGCCTGCACTAAGCTATTCAGCTGATAACACTAACTCTCCCAATGTTCGACCCAGCTGAAGAAACCTTCTGGGAGGGTTGTTTGGCTCGAGGTGCAAAGGACCCTAGGGTGAAATTACTCCAAACCATCACGTTAAGCAAGTCCAGTTGAGTTTCCTGAGCTCTGACTCCAGAACAGTCTGCAGAAATAAAACGCGCCTCGTCTCTCCGGCAGAGTCCAAGAAGCCTCCGGTGTTCGACGTCCCTCTGAAGCCGCTGACGGTTGCCGAGGGCGACAAACTGAGCCTGAGGTGTCACGTGTGCGGCTCCCCGCCTCTGAAGATCCAGTGGATGAAGGACCGGAAGGATCTGACGGCGGCCGGCAGCACCGCGATCAGCTTCTCTGACGGGACGGCCTGTCTGGAGATCAGCGCGGCCTCGCGCCACGACGCCGGGGATTACCTCTGCAAGGCCACCAATGACGCCGGCAGCGAGTTCTGCAAGGCCAAAGTCACCGTCCAAGGTGCCAAAAACTGTGAAAAGATACAGATCTTTTGTGCACTCAGACCAGCGATTGATGTATACGCTGTGTTGGTTTATAATAGGTCTTCGGTTGCTTTCATATCTACCTTGTTTGGTCCGTTTGAACCAGCGGTGTTAAACTCAGTTTCACTATGGGCCATTAGAATCACATCAAGGGCCAGACATGTAGAGTTTATTGTTTTCATGTCATCAAAAAAGTCAAATATCTTTGACTGTATTATTGCATGTCTCCTATAGTCTTCTCACTGACAGTTTGGTCGACAAAAACTGGGCAGGCCAAAAATGTACCGTGAACCAAAATATATATGGGGGCCGGATCAAAATTTGTGGGGGTCCGGATTTGGCCCGTGTGCCTTGAGTTTGACACGTGTGTTTTAAACGAACCCTGGAGCATTTGGTCAGAAAGTCCAGTTGGTTTGGGGCGGTGTAGTCTCGCATGTCCAGACCTTCCTCTACAGCGCTGCGCAGGAAGGTCTGGCTAGTCCACGCAGCATTCCTGGATGGGAGAACAACGTGCTCTGGTTTATTGGCATTTCTTTAAACCAATCACAATCGTCGTGGGCAGGGCTAAGCTCCGGACGGAGCCACGGTGCCTCTGCTAAATAGTCTCAGGAAGGAACTTGTTTTGGTGGAACATGTGGACCAAAACAAGGACCAGTTAACCATAGTCCTCACAAATCCACCGGAGGTTAGAACGCCAACACAGAGACAGAGGAAAGGGACGGACATGTAACATATTTCTGAGAGTATCTGTGAGTTTCGGATATTCCATCCAATAAACAGGCGACCATCTCGACCGCGTGACGTGTGTTTACAGTGTTTGGTGCGTTTGAGAAAGTGCAGTGTGAACGCAAACTGAACCAAATGAAAAATGCAACAATGTCCAACTCCACCGAAGCACCCTGGGATGTTATAAGTCCGTTGAATCTTTTTCTGCTGTCAGATATCCGACAGCTCCCCCTGGTGGAGGCTGTAAGTCATTACCTGCTGTTGGTGAGCTGAGTTGTGATGTTGCACCTTTTTTGTCGCTTTGTTGTTTCAGAGAAACCCGGAGCCGCCCCGGCGCCAGCTGAAGCTCCAGCGGCCGCTCCGACTAAGAAACTGGAAAACCTGTTCTTCATCGAGGAACCCAGAACTACACACGTCACCGAGAGTGAGACACACAACGCACAACACCCAACACAATACACCATACACACCACAACACACAACACCGCTAAGGCCTCTGGCGCTCTGGCTGCGTGTCTGACGCAGCGCTGCTGCTGCTGCTAGCCTCGTCTGGACACGTGGATGTTTCCCATAAACATAAACATAAATATATTCTGATCTGATTACAGCAAAGACAACGTCAGCAGTATTGACGGCTAAATAGGCTCCAGAATATTTCCTTCTGGATTGACAGGAAATCAAATTTTCTTGCGGGAGTCATCCCAAAAGGATCAATAAAGAGAAGTCTAAAGAGAAGTCTAAGGTGCAATATAATATTTGAAAATCAATAATTATTTATTATTATTTTTTTAAATTACATTTATATCAAAACCTCGAGACTTTCAAACATCACCATGTCATTTATTAATATGTATTTGTGTCTAAATGACATATTCTATTTTTGCCTGGAAAGGCTTCCAACACTCTCTAGCGTGTCGCGTTTCTAGCACGCTAGAGACATGCGTGTCACGCAGGCAGCGTGCACGCTCTAACCTGTTACCATGGGAGCCCAAATAAAAACGGACACAACACGCAGCCAGTGTGCAGGAGGCCTCAGGGACCACATATGTTACGGGTCCAATGCAGCCAAAGCATTAGACTGACCGGGAGTCTGAATTTCAGCTGCCGTGAGATTTAAAGTGCACATATTATGAAAAAAACACTTTTTCTTGGATTTGGGGTGTTAGCATGCTAACACTAATGCTAACGCTAGCATGCTACGTCGTTTTCAATAGTTCACCATAATCTCCAAAAGAACTACTTCCATGTGCTCCCTGGTTTAGAAGAAGTCTCCCAGCTGATCCTGCCTTGGAACTGACCAAAGTTGGAGAAACAGCCTTTCTTTTACTGTCTCTAGAGTTAGCTGACATGCTCTACATCTGAGCTACTGAGCATGTGCGAGTGCAATCAAAGATAGTACAAAAGAAGAAGAAAAGAGGTCTCACTTTGTAGCTAAAACAGAAACCAGGTGAAAAGAGGATCTGCAGCAATGGGAGAGAGAGCTGTGCAGTACAACAAAAATATGGTGTTTTTTGATAATTAAACCATGTAAACCTATTCTGGTACAACCTTAAAATACAGTTATGAACCTGAAAATGAGCAGAATATGGGCACTTTAAGGTGAAATGAAGATCAGACTTTGTAGTTTTTCGGTCCTAACTGCTGACCCCTTGCCGCTCCACAGAGGGAACCGCCACCTTCATCGCCAAAGTGGGCGGCGAGCCGATCCCCAGCGTGAAGTGGATGAAGGGGAAGTGGCGGCAGATCACGCACGGCGGGCGCATCTCCATCGAGCAGAAGGGCAGCGAGTCCAAGCTGGAGATCCGAGAGGTGACCAAGTCGGACTCGGGGCAGTACCGCTGCGTCGCCGCCAACAAGCACGGCGAGATCGAGAGCAGCGCCGACATGCACGTGGACGAGAAGAAAGAGGCGGCCCTGCTGGAGGGAGACCTCCGCGCCAAGCTCAAGAAGTGAGTTTCTCTTTTACTCTGTGTTTTCTTTCCTTTTATTTTATGTATACTGTATATCTGTGTGTGTGTGTGTGTGTGTGTGTGTGTGTGTGTGTGTGTGTGTTTGTTTAACTATATTCGAGGGGTCCAAGAACCGGGAGTCCAGTATACTTGTGAGGTCCCAACAGCTTTGTGGGGCCAAGATGTTAATGCTTAAGACTTGGTTTTAGGATTAGGGATAGAATTAGGTTATGGTTAGGGTGAGGGTAAGGGTTAAGGTTAGGCATTTAGTTGTGATGGTTAAGGTGAGGGTAAGGGTTAAGGTTAGACATTTAGTTGTGATGGTTAAGGTGAGGGTAAGGGTTAAGGTTAGGCATTTAGTTGTGATGGTTAAGGTGAGGGTAAGGGTTAAGGTTAGGCATTTAGTTGTGATGGTTAAGGTGAGGGTAAGGGTTAAGGTTAGGCATTTAGTTGTGATGGTTAAGGTGAGGGTAAGGGTTAAGGTTAGGCATTTAGTGGTGATGGTTAAGGTGAGGGTATTTTAGGCATTTAGTGGTGATGGTTAAGGTGAGGGTAAGGGTTAAGGTTAGGCATTTAGTGGTGATGGTTAAGGTGAGGGTAAGGGTTAAGGTTAGGCATTTAGCTGTGATGGTTAAGGTTAGGGTAAGGGTTAAGGTTAGGCATTTAGTTGTGATGGTTAAGGTTAGACATTTAGTTGTGATGGTTAAGGTTAGGGTAAGGGGCTAGGGAATGCATTATGTGAATGACACAAAAATAGTGAAACACACTCTGTGTGTGTGTGTGTGTGTGTGTGTGTGTGTGTGTGCTTTACATTACCTTTTTTGATCACCAGTCAACATGGCTAGTAGATTTTTAAAGTCAGCAGCCAATCAGATTCTCCACTAACCCTAACCCACTAGCCTGTTTCCGTTTCAGCCTAGCTCGTTATCACTACATTTGTATTCTTAATCCGTGTGCGTCTGGTTTGTCAGGACGCCGTCGAAGCAGAAGAGTCCTCAGGAGGAGAAGGACATCGATATCGTGGAGCTGCTGAGGAACGTGGACCCCAAAGAGTACGAGAAGTACGCCCGGATGTACGGCATCACCGACTACCGTGGCCTGCTGCAGGCCATCGAGCAGCTCAAGAAGGAGAAGGCTGAAGAAAGTGGACGACCGGTAACCCATTCTCCTTTTAACAGCACAACACGTAAATACACATTATACCAGAATATGGGAGGGAGGCCAAAGGGTCTCCCCATGTTTAGGGGGTGTGTGTGTGTGTGTGTGTGTGTGTGTGTGTGTGTGTGTGTGTGTGTGTCTCAGTCCCTGCCAAAGGGTCTCCCCATGTTTTGTGTGTGTGTCTGTGTCTGAGTGTGTGTGTGTGTGTCTGTGTCTCCCCATGACATGGTCTCCCCATGTTTTGGGGGTGTGTGTGTGTGTGTGTGTGTGTGTGTGTGTGTGTGTGTGTTTGTGTCTGTGTGTGTGTGTGTCTGTGTGTGTGTGTGTCTGTGTGTCTGTCTGTGTGTCTGTCTGTTTGTCTGTGTGTGTGTGTGTGTGTGTGTGTGTGTGTGTGTGTGTGTGTGTGTGTGTATGTGTCTGTGTGTCTGTCTGTGTGTGTGTGTGTGTGTGTGTGTGTGTGTGCGACTGTGTGTGTGTGTGTCTGTGTGTCTGTCTGTGTGTGTGTGTGTGTGTGTGTGTGTGTGTGTGTGTGTGTCTGTCTGTCTGTGTGTGTGTGTGTGTGTGTGTGTGTGTGTGTGTCTCTGTTTCTGTCTGTCTGTCTGTGTCTGTGTGTGTGTGTGTGTGTGTGTGTGTGTGTCTGTCTGTCTGTCTGTGTGTGTGTGTGTGTGTGTCTCTGTTTCTGTCTGTCTGTCTGTGTGTGTGTGTGTGTGTGTGTGTGTGTCTGTCTGTCTGTCTGTGTGTGTGTGTGTGTGTGTGTGTGTGTGTGTGTGTCTCTGTTTCTGTCTGTCTGTCTGTGTGTGTGTGTGCAACTGTATGTGTGTATGTGTCTGTGTGTCTGTCTGTGTGTCTGTCTGTCTGTGTGTGTGTGTGTGTGTGTGTGTGTGTCTGTCTGTCTGTGTGTGTGTTTGCAACTGTGTGTGTGTGTGTGTGTGTGTGTGTCTGTGTGCGTCTGCGTGTGTCTGTGTGTACTGTCCGATGATTAATGTTGTTGTTGTCGTCGTCGTCGTTGACAGGAAGTGGAACGTGGAGACCGAGAGTCTGACGAGGACATGGCCCGACTGGTGGCCGACCTGCAGAAGAGGATGGAGCGCACAGAGGTCAGGACACGTTCACTGGCCGCTGGGAAAAAACAAACTGATCACATCTCTTTCACAATCAACTCCTGAAATGATAAAGACCCCTTCATATTACAGAGTAGTGCAAACTGTAGACCAAACCATGGGCTTTCATTTTCACCTCTGTTCTTAAGATTTCATCAAACTAATTTCTTTTGTGCAAATGAACCTGATGACATTTTCTCTGGTCGATCTGGCAGCCATTGTTGCCGTTTGCGCAGTGTATTCTGGGTACCTCTTGCTTTCAAGTAAGATCGCGTCTTTGCTTGGTTTTAAGGGGTATGTACTAGGGCTGTCCTCGACTAAAGAACTCCTTAGTCGACTAATGGATTAGTTGATTTAATTGACAGAGCTGTGAGCTTTGAGAGGTGGTTAAGACTAGAAAAGCACAATATAAATGTAGTTAATTAACCATCCTTAAAACTGAGTTTCTCCACAATTAATCCTGCAAAAAGAACCACTTTAAATCTTGTGTTTACCATAAATGTGCTCAGAAGTTTCTTGGAAATAAGTAATTAAGCATGAATAAGCATAAAAAATGACTAATGGACTAAAGAAATCTTAGTCGACTAAGACCAAAACGACGAAGAGGTGGCAGACCTAGTATCTAGCCCTTCCCCTTAGCCCTACCCCTCGATCAAAATCCGTGTCCCAGAATTGGGACAGCTACTTACAAAACTAAGGGGAAGGGGTAAGAAATGAGATTCAGCCATATGTCTAAACTGATCTCCAGCCAGGGAGACAGTTTTATTTTAGCAGTTTCATGACAATGCGCCAACATTTAAAACTCGAGGTAGTGTTCATTTTGTCACCTATTTTTAATTTAGTCGAAGTTTTAGTCTTGTTCCAAATGTCCTTGTTAGTTTCAGTCGTATTTAGTCGTTCACATATCTTCTTTTGTTAGTCCAGTTTTAGTTTTCGTCACTTTAGTCCAATTTAAGTCAAAACATTTTAGTCCCGTCTTTTTTCGTCAACATTAATGCATGTTAGTTTAGTCTTAGTCAGCACTTTTGGTCTTAGTCATAGAAAAAAAAGGTTGTTGACGGACGTATCTCGTCTCATCTGCTGAAACTAACCCTAACTCGAGGGTGTGAAGTCAGCCTTGCCTATCTGTAGGAGGAATAGTCAAGGAAGAGAGGAAAGGAAACATGAAGGACAGACTAATAAGTTAGCATTTTCAGAGAGAACTGTTCTTCTGGAGACTTCGGCGTAGCATTCGTTAACCCTCATGTCGTCTTCACGTCCACCTGCAGTAATGATGCAACTTTCAGTTTTTCTGGGTCGGAATATTAAAATTTAAACCGCAAGACACTTTTGTCATTTTTCACGAAGTTCTGTTTTTTCCTGTGGTTTTTTAAAAGACATTTTTGTTGTTTTTTTTTAAGCTTTTCTGCGACATTTCTGTCACTTTTTTTCTCGATGTCTCTGTCACTTTCACCGAACTTCTTCTGTCACTTTTTCGTGACGTCTTTGTCGGATTTATTTCAGCGTTTTTTAAGTCATTTTTGCTGGGGTTTTTTGAGCACGTTTTTGAAGCTTTCCCCAAAATGTTTTGGTCTCTTGTACCAAAGTTCTTTTGTCAATTTTTTTCTTCAAATGCCATAAAATTTTATAAAACACCCAAATTCAATGAAAGTAGGGAACTGATCTTTTATTTTATTTGTGAAGACCGTTTTAGGGAGCCATCCACATTATTATAATTATTTTAATTTTTTTACAATTTGGTTAGATAGATAGATAGATAGATAGATAGATAGATAGATAGATAGATAGATATATAGATAGATAGATAGATAGATAGATAGATAATGTATTCATCCAATGGGGACATTTGAGTGTCCAGCAGCTCACACATAATCACACATTCCCATACACCACACAGTTCCCCATAATTAATAAATAAATAAATACAACAGAATAAGAGCAGCATAATTATATTATATTTGGGTTAGGGGGATTAGTGTGTGTGTGTGTGTGTGTGTGTGGGGGGGGTCGGGTTAGGGTTAGGCTCTGACTAAGGAAACGCAAATTTCTGATATAGAAACTTTTGAACATGTGTCAGATTTGACCCCCGAGGACACCAGGATGGTTATAGAAACCACTAGAGAGAGTTAACGTGTGTGTTGTGTCTCTCGCAGCCCGTCACCGTGGTGAAGGACATCTCGGATCAGTCCGTCTTCGCCAACAAGGAGGCGGAGTTTGAGTGCGAGGTGAAGATCAACTACCCCGAGATCACGCTGTCCTGGTACAAGGGCACGCAGAAACTGGACACCGGCGACAAGTACGACATCAGCATCATCGGAGACCGCCACCTGCTCCGCATCCGCAGGTGCACGCCGGCGGATCAGGGGAACTACCGCGTGGTCTGCGGGCCGCACATCTCCAGCGCCAAGCTCGTCGTCACCGGTCAGTACCGGAAACAGCTGGCAAACTTCCTCTGGAATACTTTAAATATTGGACTTGTATTTGAATATTTAGGGCTCATAATTCAGCCTGTTAGTAATGTTTAGTACAATACTCTAATCAGCATGTGGTGGTTGTTGTTCTACGTTCTGGCCACTAGAGGGAGTTCAGACATTAGGCTCGGAGACACACACACACACACACACACACACACACACACACACACACACACACACGCACACACACAAACACACACAGACCTTCAGGACACATGCACACACAGATAGACACACACACACACACACAAAAACACTCACATACACACACGCAGACCTACAGGACACACACACATAGAGACCTCTACAGGACACATGCACACACAGACAAACACACACACACACACACAAAACACACACACACACACACAAAGATAGAGACACACACATACAGAGACCTACAGGACGGACACACACACACACACACACACACACAAAGATTGAGATATACACACACACAGACACAGACCTACAGGACACACACACACACACACCTCTACAGGACACACGCACACACAGACAGACACACACACACACACACCTCTACAGGACACATGCACACACAGACAGACACACACACACACACACACACACACACACACACACACACACACACACACACACACACACACACACACACACACACACACACAGAGATACTGGTATCGGTATCGGAGCATCTCTAGATGTAATATGTCACATGACAGCCCAGCGAGCTTTAAGCCCTCCCTCACAGTGTCCCTCTTTGTGTCTTCCAGAGGCCGAGGTGGAGAAGCACCTGCAGGACACGTCCGGTAAGGAAGGCCAGGCGTGCTCTCTGTCTTGTCAGTTGTCCGTGCCTAACGTAGAGGCTCAGTGGTTTAAAAACGGAAAGCGCTTAGAGATGAAGGGCAGGTACGCGTCCCAGGTGAAACACAAAGTCCAGAAGCTTGTGATCACGGACCTGAGAAGCGAAGACCAGGGCCGGTACAGCTGCAGGTACCAAAACCTGGAGTCCTCGGCCGATCTCTGGGTCGAAGGTTGGTACCCGGGAGACGTGGTGGATCACTAACCTCTTTCGACTCCCCTCATCCAACTCTGACACTAATGGATTTTGGCATTTTGCCCTCTTTTTTTCCTAATCTCTTTCTTCTGGGACTTGTCTTTGTCTCTGTCTTAACCCCTCTTCACGCCTCTCCTCTCCTGGATTATCTTGCAAAAAAAAAAAAAAAATCCATCCTCCCGTTATCATAACCAATCATAAAAGGTTTAAGGTGTCTTCCCCTGCTGGTAGTCAGATATAATGCAGGTTTAAGGAGTCTCCCCCTGCTGGTAGTCAGATATAATGCAGGTTTAAGGAGTCTCCCCCTGCTGGTAGTCAGATATAATGCAGGTTTAAGGAGTCTCCCCCTGCTGGTAGTCAGATATAATGCAGGTTTAAGGAGTCTCCCCCTGCTGGTAGTCAGATATAATGCAGGTTTAAGAAGTCTCACCCTGCTGGTAGTCAGATATAATGCAGGTTTAAGGAGTCTCCCCCTGCTGGTAGTCAGATATAATGCAGGTTTAAGGAGTCTCCCCCTGCTGGTAGTCAGATATAATGCAGGTTTAAGGAGTCTCCCCCTGCTGGTAGTCAGATATAATGCAGGTTTAAGGAGTCTCCCCCTGCTGGTAGTCAGATATAATGCAGGTTTAAGGAGTCTCCCCCCCTGCTGGAAGTCAGATATAATGCAGTTTTAAGGAGTCTCCCCCTGCAGGAATTCAGATAGTATTTCCCCATTAATATTTCCCCATTTGCAGCACCGGCTTTGTCCAATAATATTAACAGTCTACGGTTCTCAACTCAAATCCCTTCTCCCTTCCCCCCTCACCAACAACTCGTCATCATAACCGTCCCATGAACCCATTTCTAACCTTGTGGATGTTGTGCCGATGAGAAAAAACTACCATTCAAGTGTTGTCATACATTCCCAGTTGTGATGACCAAACCCGTTTACCCATTCACGTCTTTATCTGTTCTAGCTGAACAAATTCATTTCACCAAACGCATCCACAACATCGAAGTCAACGAGCGCCAGTCGGCCACCTTCGAGTGCGAGGTGTCCTTCGACAACGCGATCGTTTCGTGGTACAAAGACACCTGGGAGCTGCGAGAGAGCCCCAAGTACAACTTCACGAGCGAGGGCCGAAGACATTTCATGGTCATCCGAAACGTGGCCGTGGAAGACGAAGGTGTGTAGAGCGCTGGCCAGACGAGCCCCCTAGCGGCCCGTCACAAAGCCCTGTAGATTTCTGTTTTCATGACCTGAGCACTAAACGTCTTCATTAATAATCCCGTGTAGGCGTGTACTCAGTGATTGTGAGGTTGGAGCCCCGAGGAGAGGCTAAGAGCACGGCTGAGCTTTATTTGTCTGGCAAAGGTACAGTTCCTAGTCAGACGACCCATCCTTTTTCTGTGTTTCTGTGCAGCTTTGGTCTGGTTGTGTGTCTGTATGTTGTCTGACAACTTGTTCACTCTTCCCCCCCTCCCTCCCCTTTCACAGAAATTGAACTAGCAATGGTGCCCTTCGGTAAGTATTTTGTTTTCTAGACATCCTCTTGTTTCCCCGTCTCCACCAAAGTCTTTATTTTTAAGTTTATTCATTTCTGTAATCCAGGCTTTTATATTCAATTTTTTTTCTTTCAAAATTCTATTTTTTTTTTTTTCCGAAACTATTCATTTTTGTCCAAAAATATTCAACTTATTTTTTCCAAAAGTATTCAACTTTTTTCTTTTTTTAAAATATTCAACTTTTTTTTCTCCAAAAATATTAAACTTATTTTTCAAAAAATGTTAAATATTTTTCAAAAAATATTAAACATATTTTAAAAAAAATATTAAACATATTTAAAAAAAATGTTAAACTTATTTTCGCAAAAATATTAAACTTATTTTTTCCAAAAATATTGAACTTTTTTGAAAATATTCAACCTTTTTTCCAAAAATATTAAACTTATTTTTGCAAAAATATTAAACTTATTTTTCAAAAAATATTAAACTTTTTTCTAAAAAATACTTTACTGCAGTAAAAGTACTAATACCACACTGTTATAAGTTAAATGCCTGCAGTTAAAGTCTGTAAGTATCATCAGGCGAATGTAGTTAAACCAAGAGGGTCAAACTCAACTTATAATAATTAAAAAATAGGGCACTGAAAGTCTGAAGAAGAGAAGTAGTACTTATACTCATTTCTATGGAGATGATACAGCGTCTCGTCTCATTGGTGGAAACTGGCAGCTTTCACACCGGAGACTTGCAGGGAGACAAAAGCTAACACTCGTCTCGTCCAGAATCTTTGTTCTAAACTGAGCTTAACAGGCCCTGTTCACGTGAACACACAGCTGCTTTTTCTGTATCTTTTCCGTACATCTTTCCTGCATCAAGATTTAGGGCTCTGTACGGATTACAGGACACATTTATACATGTAATATGGCAGAAACAAACTGTCTTTATTTTAAGCCTTTTAACAACTCTGGCAAACACTGGGAAACAAGAGCGTCTTCCAAACACTACTGTACACGCAGTCCTGTTTCTCTGAAATAAAGTTTTGGTATGAACCATATTCCATATTCTGTAGATGTGCCAGACTCCTCAGTTCAGAGGCCTGAAGTGCCTTCATCGGTCGCCATTCAAGGTAAGACTGGATTCAGAAGCAGGCTTAACTTCACTTTAAAGGGTAACTACTGTTTTTTTCAACCTGGACCCCATGTTTGTATGTTTCTGTATCTAAGTGACTGATGGGAACAACAATCTTGGTCCAGTATTAAGTGAGATTGCTGCAGTCGGCAGCGGAGAAACAAGCTGCAATGTTAATACGGTGATTGTCCAGCTTGTATTTACCTTCACTGAAGTGCTGTTTTTGCCTCTGACAGACTCAGATTATTATTCTAAATGTATTGCTGACAACATTATGGAAAGGATCTCTAAAGAGGTCAACCTTTCTGTTAAAGATAAACATAAAAACATCCGCAAAATTGCGTTCGCTAAATGCACCAGACTCCATGCAAATAAAGAGTGATTTAAGCATTATAAAACACACTTCATTCAGAGTCGACAGAAACAAAATAAAACTATTACAAGCCGTTTTGGGTCATCTTTCCACTTTTCCAACCATCACAACTCTAGTTTAGATTGAAATAAACACAAAGTTTACTGATTTACATGTGGAAATATGTTGGCTCTATACACGCTAAAAGAATAGTTTTTTTAAATGGAGTCTGGTGGGTTTAGCGCTAGCACCTTCAGTGCTGTTTTTTGTTAAACGAAAGGTCTTAAAGAGGTTTTAAAGGTCTGTCTCTGTAGGGATCCTTTCCCTAAAGAAAGGCTGCCAGTTAAAGCGTTCACGTATAATACTAGACCAGTTTCAAAGATTGCTGTTTCCATCAGTCAGTTACATTACAATCCATGTCATTTAGCTTACAATTTTCAATTGCTATATATGTCAGAGGTCGCACACCTCTGGAGAAGCTAGGGGTTAAGTCTCTTGCTCAGAGACACATTGGTTGATGTATCGCAGTGGGAATAGAACCCGGGTTTCCCACACCAAAGGCATGTGTCATGTCCACTGCGCCATCACCACCCCAAGTTAGACACAAAACATGGGGAAATAGGGTCCCGGGTGAAAAGAAACGGTCTTTTTATAACACAGATGTAAAAACAACTTCTGTAAAAGAAGTTTGGACTGAAAGCCCCAGAGCTCGTGTTTCCATAAAGTTAAACTGACTCTGTGAATCTTAATGGATCTCTGGCAAAGTCATTGGATTTAACGACGATGTTTCGTGGCAAATTAAAACCACATTTTCCCCTGAGATCTACCATCGAAATGAAACCAACACGTGTCTTTTCTTGTCTTTTAAAGAATCCGCTGAATTCTTTCAGTATGAAGAAGAACGTAGAGGTATTTACTGTGTTTTTATACTTAACATCCTGACGTGATTTTACCAAAAATAAATTAACATGAAAGAGATTATCTTTGTCATATACTTCAATAACAGATTTGATTTAACACTGCTGTGTGAAAACACAATTTTTACTGTTGTAATCCCTCACTGACAGTCAAACTCATCCATATTTCTCACAACGTATGAAAACTATTGTCTTTGTTTTTAATAACGGAAACAAAACAACGTCTTTGCTTTCTCAAGAATCGGCTGAATATTCGTATCACTATGAAGAAGAGGTGAAGGTGGAGCAGAGAGGTACAACATGTTGTATTTCTTCTTTTTCACTCAAATTTCATCATCATCTTCATCATCCATCAAACCATCAGAGCAGATCTGGGAAAAAAACTAGATGAAATCATTATTTCAGAGCGATCAATCCTTAAAACATTAAAAACGTTTTTAAGTACATACTGAATCGTCCCTGGAATATTTAGTCTTTATTTTGCACATCACAAAAGTACAATAAATAAAGATAAATAATAAGGATTAAGAAAAGTTTGATGATGATTTGTTGTCTGAAAGAAATGTGCTTTTAAATCTTAATCTTAGGAAACTATAAGGCATGGCTGTAAGAACTAAGGGCGCTTTCACACCTGCCTCGTTTAGTTTGGTTGAATCGCACTAGTGTCTCCTGTAGTCAGGTGTGTCCTCCAGTCTGAGCTAGTGTCTCCTGTAGTCAGGTGTGTCCTCCAGTCTGAGCTAGTGTCTCCTGTAGTCAGGTGTGTCCTCTAGTGTCTCCTGTAGTCAGGTGTGTCCTCCAGTCTGAGCTAGTGTCTCCTGTAGTCAGGTGTGTCCTCTAGTGTCTCCTGTAGTCAGGTGTGTCCTCTAGTGTCTCCTGTAGTCAGGTGTGTCCTCTAGTGTCTCCTGTAGTCAGGTGTGTCCTCCAGTCTGAGCTAGTGTCTCCTGTAGTCAGGTGTGTCCTCAAGTCTGAGCTAGTGTCTCCTGTAGTCAGGTGTGTCCTCCAGTCTGAGCTAGTGTCTCCTGTAGTCAGGTGTGTCCTCCAGTCTGAGCTAGTGTCTCCTGTAGTCAGGTGTGTCCTCCAGTCTGAGTTAGTCAGTTGGAGACAGAGCGGAGCGAAGTCTCGGTGAGCAGAGCAGATGCAGTAACGTCCCTTGCCAAACAATGTCTGATTATTTAAATGAAATGAACTGGTTTGACCACGGAGACGTTCAGAACACAGGAGCTCCTTCCTGTATTTCCTTTCTTGCTCCCGCCCCCCAAAAACACATCCGACCAATAAGAGGAGGGAACGTTCTTGCGTGATTTGTAATGACGCATTTTAGTATGCTTGGATTATTCCAGGTGTGAAACGAAAACCGAAATCAAACTGGGAAATTGCTCCAAGTTTACAAACTCATCAACTCGGACAAAATCAAACAAACTACAGGTGTGAAAACGCCCTTATTCTCTCTGAAAACATGGACCAAATAATAACTCAATTCATCTAAAAGTCATCAGTAAACAAATAAGAAGTCTCTCTTTAATTATAATAATAATTATAATAAGTAAGTCATTTATTTCTCTCAATTCAAGCTCAATAGAAAGTGTCTCAGAATGTGAATTTACCCAAATCTGCCTCTTCCCTTCATCATAACTCTGTCATTGTGTCGTCTGACTGATCTATGCACACGCAGGTTTAATATCAAACTCTTTGTTGGTTTTTACATGTTTGTTTGTGTCCGACCTTTGAGGATATGTTCTTCTTTTTTCCCTCTTTTAACTCTAATCCCATCTTCCATCTCTCCATCACACACTTACTCACTTCGTGTGTCGCCATTTCACAGTCAAAAGTCTTTCCTCTAGTTTATCTGGAAGTTTAAACTCAGCTGAGCGTTCATCAGGACATTTAAACTCATTGAAATAGTTTCTGGCGGTCCAGGCTGACATTTAGATCTCTGACTTTGTTAAACTGTGAAACGGCGGCCGTAGTTTCCGAGCACAAGGTGTCTCACGTTTGCCGTCTTCTGTCACACCTTCAGAGAAGTTTGAGAGCTGGACAGAAGAGACGGTAACACAACAGGTGTCCACAGCCAAAGGTATCGGATCCTAGTAACACGCAGGCGATATGTCTGTTAATACCCGTGTGTGTGTGTGTGTGTGTCTGAGCCACTCATAACCATGGCTCTCTCGTGCTCTTAACGTTTGTCCTTAACCTCTTTCACTTTTTGACTTGCTCTCTTACCATTTTTCCGATAACTTCTCTTGGTTCCTTAACTTCAGTCGGAGGTTAATTTGGTTATTTTATCTCCTAAAGCGCTTAATTTCTCACTACGAATGCATGGGTGTAGATAATAAGTACATGTTTTGCTTCGCGTTGAATGTCACTTCTAATTGGTTAATGGTTACCATAACGGTACGAAACGTAAGTTTGCTTCTGATTCTTCTTCTCACACAAGATTTTCACATAGTTAATTGTGTCTGTGGCGACTTTCCCGCCCTAAATTTAAAAGGAACGCAGAGTTACATCAATCACAATATTTAAGGTGTTTTGTAATTACATAACACAATTTTTTCCACCCAAAAAACTGTAGTTACTTACTCTTTTTCTAGAGCCTTCAGGGTACGATTGATTCAACAATTTGAATGGAAACACACTTCATTACAAGCATTATTTATCTTTTAAACGTGAGAAAAAGTTGGTTTTACTGCTGTAACTTCAGACTGTAACGTTTTCTGACAGTGATGATGATTCTGGATGTTTTTCTGTTTTCTTGTTTTCCCGCTAGCTGCCAGAGTTGCCGTTGAGGAGAAAGTAGAGACCAAGAAAGTTGAACTGAGAGAGGAACTCCCAACAAAAGGTACCAATAAACCTGAACCTCTTCCAGCCGCAGCTCAGCAGAAAATGCAAACTTATTTGTCCGTCCTCCGCTACTAAAATCTTTGACTGTTTTGTCTTGTTCTGCTTCATGTTCATTCCTTTCCTTTCATTTCTTGCTACAGAAAGACTTATTACATTACATTACATGTCATTTAGCTGATGCTTTTATCCAAAGCGACTACAATTGCTATATATGTCAGAGGTCACATACTTCTGGAGCAACTAGGGGTTAAGTGTCTTGCTCAGGGGACACATTGGTTGATGTATCGCAGTGGGAATCAAACCCAGGTCTCCCACACCAAAGGCATGTGTCATATCCACTGCGCCATCACCACCCCTCTCAACTGTAGTTTGTTGCTGTTGCTTTTTTCTGTCTTATTATCCTTTTCTGTAGTTGCTTTTTCTATATTGTTATTATCTTACGCTGTGCTTCTTTGCTTCACCTGCGAATGCACCGCGTATCTCTTGTGTCGCTAACACAAATCGGTGTTTTTTAAGTTGCTGAGAAAAAACCTGAAGAAAAGCCAACCGCAGCCGTGAAGGAGCCGTTGCCACCAAAAGGTACCAACATACCTGTAATGTTGGCATGTACCTGTCTAATAATACATTCATCTATACACTTTTCATATTGTTTAACATTGGTGTGTCTGTGTGATCTTTCATTTAATGTTGTTATGTTGTGACATTTCACTTCATTTTACTGACATTGTTGAAGTACCAGAAGTCAGAAAGCCGGTGGAGGAAAAGATTCCTGCAGTTTCAGTCCCAGAGAAGAAAGTTCCCGTGGCCAAAGGTAGCGATATGTGATTTCTAACATCTCTTTACTAAACCTCTTTGCAGACGACACCGTCCTTTTCTTTGACTATTCTGTTACAATGTGGTTCAGATTCAGTTCTTGTTCCTTTCGTTGTCTGGTTTTCTTTCTGATTTTCTGGTTAATCATGTGTTTGAATGTATCTTAAAAGAACCAGAGGAGGTAAAGAAGCCTGCTGCTGCTCCCTCGCCACCTGCAGAGAAGCCTGGAGTGCCAAAGAAAGGTACTTTACTTACTGTTGTTTGACGTCTTATCCAGCGTTTTTAGTAGCAGCTTACTTGTGTTCATCGCTACATAGCTTCTCACCTCTTAATGTCTGTCTCTACTTGATTTTCTGACTTCAATCTTACTTTGTTCCCTGTATTCATGTTGTATGTAGTTTTAATGTCATAACGTTCTTAGCTTCACTCTTTATTGTGTATCTGTCGAGTGTCATCTCACTCTCTCAGTGTTTCCCCTGGCTTTGTGGAAGACTTAGGTGCCTGTATTTTAGCGTCCTTCCTCAAGCAAATGTTACGTTTTTCAATACATTTTGTGTCTCTTTGTAGTCGTGTTGTGTCTCGTTTTGGTCATTTTTGTTTTCTTTGGGGTTGTTTTGGGTCTCTGTGGTCATTTGTCGTCTCTTTGTTGTCGTTTTGTGTCTCTTTTACACATAATTTTGTACTGTTATTATCACCATATCTGTGTCTAAAACGTTGGAAAAGCTAGAGCAGATTATAAATAAATAACTTAATAGCTTAAAGACAAAACTTAAAGCTAAAGAAGTCTGACTACAATCATTAGATCTGAGGGAAGTCTTTTAGTGACATTCATTTCGATTACGTGCTACACCTAAACCTTATAATGGCGGAAAAACCCCGTCTCTCTCTCTCCCTCGAGCACCTCTTGATAACTCTTAGATGCTTCCACGACTTCATGCTAACATGCTAATGTCTGTGTTACCTACCTGAAGATGAGCCCAAGCCTCAGGTGCCAGCTGAGCCCAAAAAAGTGGCGCCTGCAGCTAAGCCTGAGCCTGAAGCCAAACCCAAACCCAAAGCAGAACCTGAATCAAAGCCTAAGCCGACACCGGCTCCCAAAGCAGTACCTGAAGCCAAACCGGCGGCCAAGGTCGAGCCTGAATCTGAAGTTAAGCCAGCGGCGCTAAAGAAGCCGGAAACACTGCCATCCAAAGGTATTTCTGCTTTGTTTGGATGTGTGTTGTTGATTTTAAAGACTTTAAGGACGGTTGAGTCTAACTGTGTGTGTGTGTCTCGTGTCTGAAGATGTCTGAACTTTTGTTGGCTTAGCTTCGAGTGTGGAAGCGAATCTTTGACTTTCTGTTTCTCCCGGATGTCTTTTTTTTGCTCTTTATCTAAACTAAATGTTGCTTTAAGTCCCCGAAAAGGCCGCAAAGCCAGAGCCGGCACAGATCAAACCTGAACCTGCAGTAAAGAAGCCCGAACCAGAAGCTCGAAAAGCTAAACCAGAACCAGAAAAACCAAAAGCAGAAGTAGGTAAACCTGAGCCTCTTGTAACGAAGACAGAACCGAAAGTGGTCCCCAAACCAGAACCGGCAGTTAAAGAAGCTGAACCTGAAAGGAAAGTACCAAAACCCGAACCTCCGAAGACCAAACCAGAGCCGACGCCGGCACCAAAAGAACTTCCAAAGAAAGGTACACAACATCTCTGACTGAGACGTTGTCTAAGAGTTTTTCTTAATCTTCTTAACTCAAACTCTCCAACTTTAACTCATCCAGAGTGATGTTTCATGAGTGTTTATTGACATTTTTTAGTGTTTAGTTTAGTTTGTGCGAACTTAATCTCCACCGTAACCCGTCAAACTAAAACCAAAAGTCTTACACGCATATTAAACTCTCTTCAACTTCTGTGGTTTTGGTTTTGTCTAACTTTAGTTAATGGGATGTTACGATGGGGCTGCACGCCATATTTGTCGCATTCAGTTGAGTTTTTCTCGTCTTGCACTCGATAGAGTGTCTCTTAACAACACTGCTCAGCTTAAATTCATTGAAAAGGCTCTAATGTCTGTGAATAATATACTCTTTAAAGTTCCTGTGGAGGAAAAATCACCAGAGCTTCCCAAGGCAGCCAAGAAACCAGAAGCTGCCATCGTTCCTCCCAAAGAAGAGCCGACTAAGAAAGATAGAGGTACTTTAGTGTTACTGTGGATCTTTCCTCTTTAAAGAACCCAGACTTTTGTTTGGTGTCTTGTCCTGAGTCTGTTTTAAACAAGCGGGGGTTTTATGTTACTCAGATTACCGCGATACGTTTAAATGATACGGCAACAGGTTTTCTGATTCCCAGAGGATGATTCCTGTTGATTTTTGGTGCCAAATCTTACGTCAAACTAGCAGCACTTCAGTTTAAAGATATAATTTGATATGCTGTTGAATAAAGTTTATTTCTATAGCACTTTTCTTAATAAGGTTACAAAGTGCTTTTCAGAAAGAAACAGCAGATAAAAACGAAAGAAATATCTTAAATGGGCAAGGACCAATAACTTATTAACTATTAATAAACTCTTTCCTATGAAAGAAACTTTTAAGAAGGGTAACTGAGTAAAGTAACTCCCCGTTGTGTTTAAATGCATCTTTATTTGTGCGCCAGCACATTTTTTCAAATCTTTATAGTCATGTCTTGTGCATGCTTTTTGTGTCCGACCCTCTTAAAGCTTTGAAGCCCAAACCGAAACTCGTACCTGAAGCGGTGCCTGAACAAATACCTCAGAAGGTGTTTGAAGAGCTAGTTGTGTCGGAGACTGAAGCCGAACGGCAGCCTGATAAAATACCCCAAGCAGTTCCTCCAAGGAAAGCCGAGGTGAAGGAAAAGACCCCCGAAAGGGTCGTGGAGAAAGTACCGGCCCCTGAGAGAACACTGGAGGAAACTCCAAAGAGGGTGCCCGAAAAATTACCTGAGAAAGTTCCAGAAAGACCATTGGAGAAAAAGTTAGCAGAAAAAGCTCTTCCCGAGAGGATGCCTGTAAAAGTTCCTCCCAAGGTGTCTGCAGACGAGACTCCTGAGGAAGTTAAACCTGAACTGGTTTCTAAGAAACAAACAGAGAAGATCTCTGTAGATAAAAGACCCGAGAAGTTGCCTGAAGTGAAAGCTAAACGAGAGGCAGAAGAAACTCTTCCTGAAGGTACATCCGAGGCAGACTTCCACTCTTTCTATCTCTCTTTGTGTCTCCTTCTTGCATGTGAACTATCGGCAACGGTCCAGTCACAGTGACACTTTCTATAGGCACATCTTACTGTACACTCAACAAAAATCTAATGTTGGATTCGGTTCATTCTGCAAAATGAGAATTGAAGGCAAATTTAAAGACGACCAAAGCCTGCAAACGAATCGAGAATGTTAACCAGCAAACACCTATCTATCCATCTATCTATCTATCTATTCATACTAGTCACAGACTGAACTCTTGCCGATTCTTTAAAAGGTTTTGTAAAATCTTACATCGCTCTTTGGTCTCTTATTTCTTGATGTGTTTTGTGTTCTTTCGTGTTTTTCTGTTTGTTTGTTAAATGTCTAAACCCCTCTTCTTTTAAAATCGATCTCATGCACCTTCTTGGATTCAAAATGGATTTGTCCATTCTTTAAAAAAAAAAGTAACCCAAACTAAGACGATGGAGAAGATTCTGCCCTCAGAGGTTGAACCAGAGAAAAAAGTTTCTCCTCCAGAAAAAGGTACCGGCCATCTGAAACAAAACCCGATGGAGTACTGTAACAGCATCTTAATCTTTAACTCGAGCATTAGCCATTGAATTAATCTCTGTTTTGTCTCTCTTCTAACTCTTCCTAATGCTTTGTCTTTGTGTTTGTGTCGTCACCTCTTGGCGCCGCCGCATGACGCCTCTTCTTCAACGACCTCTTAAAAAACTTCCAGAGACGACGAGTCTCGTCAAGATCGAAGAGCAAAGAAAAGGAGCTCAGAAGATACAGGAAGTGTATTACGTGACGGAGAAAGTGTCACCCACGGAGGAGGTGTGGGAACACAAAGAAGTGGCGGAAGAACACAAAGAAGTCTTGTACGAGGACGAAGCGTCTCTGCGTCTGGGCCAGACGACAGTGTCGTTATCAGAAGTAGAGACCTTGAGTACGACAGACAAAGCGAGAGATAAAAAGTCCGAACTGAGAGGCGAGATATCTGTTACTGACTCTTCAAAGAGGAAAGAAACCAGGTTGACTAAAGAAACCGTTGTCCAGGAATCTGGATCTGACAGAGATAGGGATGTCGCAACGCTGCAGCATAAACCCGCGAGCCAAAAGATCGAAGAGGGAGTTTTTATCCGGACGATTGAGTCGCCGACAGAAATTACAGATGAGAGGAAAGACAGCGTATCAGTGAGACAGCCGCCAGACAAGAGAGACATTTCCAAACAAGAAACTAGTGTCAAAAAGGGGAAAGAGTTGAGTATTAAAACAAAAAGCAAAGAGAGACACGTGAGACAACAGGAAGCCAGGAAAGCTGAGGAAACCACTACGGTCAAAGAAATCATGTTAGTCAAAGAAAGGATCCCATCGGTGACAGACGCAGATCAAACTAAAGCAGTTGTTTTCAGCACGGAAGCAAGAAAACAAACTCAAACGCTGGAAATTAAAGGGAAGGTTTTGACGGACTCAGTCGATCGCGACGTTGAGATAATTTCAGATATTCCAGAAGAAAGATACCGTAGAATTGAGGAGATTACAGAAATGACTATGCAGCAGAGCGAAGTCACGGTTAAAGACAGACCAGCAAAAGTTGTTTCCACTCAAGGAAGAATGATAGAAGAGGAAACGAGTAGAAAGGAGGAAACTCATATCAAACCTGCAGTCATTTCAGAATCCCAAAAACATGAAACTAGTGCACCGAAAAAGAAACCTGAGCCAGCCGAAAAGAAACTAAAATCTGATGAGAAAATTGATAGAAAAAAGGAGAAAGTTTCTGAAAAACCAAAGCCTAAAGAGGTGACGCCAACGGTAAAGCCGCAAGAGTCGGTAACAGATATCGAGCTTAAGAAGCCAAAAGTAGTCGAACAGGAGACTGAGTTTGAGGTTATCGCAGAACAGAAAAAGAAAAAAGAGGAATCCCAAGATGTCCGTCCTCAGAGAGTCGAAACTGAAAAGACGAAAGAAGAAACAAGTCTTTTAATTGAGGATACGGTTCAGACGAAACCGTCAAAACCAGGCGAGAGAAGGATCCCGCCATCACAAACAGCTTCCAGAGGTACAGAGAGAAAGTCTAACATCATCATCCATTTCCATCGTTAACTCTTTCATGTGACGCCTTGTTTGGATGCTGCTTTTGCCCTTTTTTATCCAAAATCTTGGCCAATCAGCAAGTGTCTTCATTTCGTAAATGTCCAGCCCAGTCTCACAACAGTTCGTGAAATGGTCACATTATTTAATCTATTGATTTGTGTACACGGACACGTTTATGTCGTTTTTTTCGTGGTGGTGAGCACTAATTTTAATCCAATATATTTCAATGGGAAGCATCTTTCGTGATCACAGCACGACTACGGTAGCGAGTAGTATGAAAAGCCGTAAATCCGCGCAGGGAGGTTGGTTGGGGGGATGGATGGGTCAAACAACACAGGACTTTCAACCAAGAGACCGGGAATCGTGTCCCGCATATTTCCCCATGGTTCTTTTCCTAAACACAACCGTCCCGTTGTTGTTGAACGTCCCATATATACCGCGGGTCGTGTCCTGGCGTGTGACGTGTCCTTTCCCCGATCTTCTTTTCCTAAACCCAGGGCCGGCCCTAGACTTTTGGGGGCCCTAAGCAGGATTTGGTTTGGGGGACTCTCCACATTGTTACATGTTGCCACTGCACTTGGCACTAAACCAACTTGTGTATTGTAAATATTAGTTTAAGCACTCATAATGTACAAATACACATTTAAAGACTAATGTGAGACCTATTAGCAGCAACACTATCTTTAAATAGACCGGCTGTGTTATGAGCTCTATTGTGGGACATTTCAAGCGCTCTTGGGGGCCCTCTGGTAGCCACGGGGCCCTAAGCAGCCACTTGGTTCGCTTATGGGTCGGGCCGGCTCTGCCTAAACCCACCCTCCGTATAGATGCTTCCCATTCTGTGCTGAGCACCACGAATAAAACAAGATGAATGTGTCCGTGTACACGAATCAATAGATAAAAAATGACGTGACCATTTCACGAACTGCCTAGGACCGCGTTGAAATGTCTCATGTTCATTTCATGACCCACGGTCTTCATATGAAATTACTCTTCAATCACTTTGTTTTTGCATCGTTTTAAAAGGGTTCTTTTTTTTATCCCTTTGTGGTTTTGTGTCTTCTTTCTTCTATATAATGTTAATATCTTATGTTGAGCAAAACCTGATTATTCTTTAAAGAAGCAGAAGTCGAGGCAGAGACGATTCCCACAACAATTCCTGCCATTTCATCTCCTGAAACACAAGTCGACACAAAAGGAAAGCGAGCAGAGATAGGTACAACAGCACGTATTCCCGTCAGCTCCTACTTCTACTTCTTATTATCTCTGTGTTTGTCTTGTTTAACTCCAAATGTCTGTGTCTGTGTTTTTTTTTTTCCTAATCTCTTGGCACCGCTGCATGGTGCTTTCTCTTAAAATCTTCCACCCTCAAGGGGCAACTGTCAGCCTTTTAAAGGCCGAGAAAAGAGCAGAAGTTCAGATGGATTTCGTACCGGTAGAAACTTCCTCTGCAGAGACGTTCGTCGTGGAAAGAGAAAAGTTTGAAGCAAAAATGTGTCACAATGATGAAGAAGAAAGTGTTAAATCTTTGTGGCAAGAAGATATTTTAGGTGCAATGGAAGAACTTGATGAAGTGTCTGAAATAAGTGGTGATATATCTGTTACTGATGGTTTTAAGACAACGGGCTTTAAAACAAGAGTCATGCCAAAAACTAAAGAAAAGCTCATCTTGACAGGAAGTGAATCAAAGAGGAAAAAGGTTGTGGCAGTTCAGGATGAACCTACCAAACAAAAAGAGCTTTCTGTCCAAAAAACAGATTCTCCAACAGCGAGCGTAGGAATAAAAGACACAAAACGAGTTAGTAAAGTACATAAAGAAGCTTCTCAATCTGAGAGTCCAGAAAGTTCATGCGAAGCTGTTTCTGATCTTGAACAGGCGGTAGAAACACAAATGGTGTCTTTTGAAGCAGACGTTGGAAAGAGAGGTTTTATCACACAGGGACTCAAAGATAAATTAACAGTTGGAAAACCCAAAGTTGGCAGTTTTACAGACAAATCTGAGCCTTTTAAACCTATAGGAAAGGAATTGCCCAAACCTAGCGTAGTTCAATCTGAGGAAGCAGAGGAAAAGTTGTATGCAACGCCAGAGTCTGTCACACGGAAATCACTGTTCGAGAAACCAATCAGACTAGAACAAGAAAGTGAATTGGCTGAAACAAAAGATAAAACTTTAAATATTTCACTTAAGGCTGAACAAAAGATTGAAGAAAGTCAGTCTGCAGTGTCAAAAGGTACCCAAAAGAAAGAAATACAAAAGGGAAAAGTTGAAATTTTGAAAAAGAAAACATTTGACAAGAAACCAGATGTCCAGGAACTGACTAAAGCTGTCACAGATAAAGACTTACTGAAGGAAGACGCAACTGAAATCGTCACCGTCACTAAAACCGATGGTAGAGAAGGTGTAGGACTGACTGACAAATTACAGAAACCTGAGGAGGTATATAAAAAGAAAATACGAGCATCCAGACAAAAAGATCAACCAGCAGGAGATGTAGCGTTTGATTTGAAGGCGAAGGAAGTCACAGAAAAAGATCGAGACATGAAACAGGAAGAACAGGAAAGAAAGGAAGAAAAGGACTTAATTTTAACGGTAGAAAAGTCAACCAGAGAGCTTCAGCCTGAATCAATTTTGTCCAAAGTAGTTACACTTAAAGACAAACTGGTCAAAGTCTGTCCAATGGAAGGAACAACGGAGATGAAACCCGACCGAGAGGTGCCAGTTTATCATCCTGCGATAGAAGTCAAACATCCAGTATCAATGCCAGAGGATAACCTTCAAAAACCTGAAACCTTATCAAAGAGCAGGACTCTAAAGAGAGAAGTCGCTAAGAAAGTGAGACGGCAGACAGCGGTGGAAGATGAGGACCAATTCTCTGCATCAGATCTCCACTTTAGTGCAAAAGAAAAGACAAAACCAAGACAAGAATCTGTTAAATCTGAGCCACATCAAACAAAGCTAGAGCATTATGCCCTTCAACAAGATACGGTTAAAGTAGAAGACCAATTCCAACCAAAAGACCAGCCAGAGAGGGTTACTACTGAACACATTGTTCCTCCTCCAACTAAACAGATAAAACCAAGACAGGAACAGACTGAAAGTAAAGCATCAACTACCCCTGTTGTTGAGAAAATGTTCATGAAATCATTGACAGAACAAGTTGCCACTGAAGGAAAGAAACATGAAAGGACACAAGAACCAAAGTTAGCCAAAACTGAAGAGTCTACAACACAGGGACAGATTAGAAGAAATGTCTTAGTTGCATCTTTAATGGAGCAGACTAAAGAACGGGAAGTAATAGATGCTCCAGAAAATCAGACAGAAGTCAAAGAAACGGACTTTGCACCAGCTAATAAGGAAATTGATGTGCCAGAGGAATCTACATCCCTGAAGGAGAGAAGGCACAAGTTAGCCAAAACTAAAGAGGCTGCAGATAAACAATTCCCTTCAAAGTCTGTCCCAGTTAAGGAGAAACCTCAAACAGTGACTCCCATTAAAAATGGTGCACCGGAGAAACATGCAAAAACAAAAAAAATCGTCCCAAAGCGTGCTGAAGTTGATAATACAACCGAGTCAGTATCTCCACAAGAACGGCAGCAGCAGCCTCAAGAGATTATAGTTGAACAAGACCAGCTAAAGGTCAGCACAGTAAAAGATACAACTTTTAAAGTTACTCCTCTTAAAGAGACAAAAACAACACAGGAACAGATTAAAAGAAATGTCTTAGTTGCACCTTTAATGGAGCAGACTAAAGAACTGGAAGTAATAGATGCTCCAGAAAATGTTGTAGAGATTAGAGAGACTGACTTTCCAGCAGTTGATGAGGACATTCATGTGGCAGACGGTATTCCTCCAAAGGAATCAATGTCCCTGAAGGAGAGAAGACACAAGTTAGCCAAAACTAAAGAGGCTGCAGATAAACATATCCCTTCAAAGTCTGTCCCAGTTAAGGAGAAACCTCAAACAGTGACTCCCATTAAAGATGGTGCACCTGAGAAACATGCAAAAACTAAAACAATCCTCCCAAAGCGTGCTGAGTTTGATGAGAAAATTGATACAACCGAGTCAGTATCTCCACAAGAACGGCAGCAGCAGCCTCAAGAGATTATAGTTGAACAAGACCAGCTAAAGGTTAGCACAGTAAAAGATACAACTTTCAAAGTTACTCCTATTAAAGAAACAAAAGGAACACAGGAACAGATTAAAAGAAATGTCTTAGTTGCACCTTTAATGGAGCAGACTAAAGAATTGGAAGTAATAGATGCTCCAGAAAATGTTGTAGAGATTAGAGAGACTGACTTTCAAACAGCTGATGAGGACATTCATGTGGCAGACGGTATTCCTCCAAAGGAATCAATGTCCCTGAAGGAGAGAAGACACAAGTTAGCCAAAACTAAAGAGGCTGCAGTTAAAGACGTTCATTTAAAACCGATCACGAGTACAGATCAACCATCTAGAACTGACAAAGGAAAAGAAGCAAAAGTTCCACGTAAATCTGAAGATGTCAGAGTTGAAGTTCAGTCAGATGTCAGAGAGAAATGCGTTCCCACTGAAGAGGAGAAAACAAAGCCAAAGAAAGTTTTAAGAGAGCCTTTTATTGAGGAGAAAGAAAAGCCAGATGCCGTTCCTCAAAAACAGAGACAGCTGAAGCCAATGAAAGGTAAAGCTGACGATGTCCAGAAAGAGAAAATTGATAAAACAGAGAGCGAGCAAGTATCTCCACAAGAACCACGACAGAAACTTACTGAACCTCAAGAGATTATAGTTGAACGTGATCAGCTAAAGGTCAGCACAGTAAAAGATAAAACTTTTAAAGTTACTCCTCTTAAAGAGACAAAAACAACACAGGAACAGATTGAAATAAAGGTTTCAGTTACACCAATGATGGAAGAAACTTCTAAAGAATGGGAAGTAATAGATGCTCCAGAAAAACAGACAGAAGTCAAAGAAACTGACTTTGCACCAGCTAATAAGGAAATTGATGTGCCAGAGGAATCTATATCCCTAAAGGAGAGAAGGCACAAGTTAGCCAAAACTAAAGAGGCTGCTGATAAACATATCCCTTCAAAGTCTGTCCCAGTTAAGCATCAAACTCAAACAGTGACTCCCATTAAAGATGATGCACCAGAGAAACATGCAAAAACTAAAACAATCCTCCCAAAGCGTGCTGAGTTTGATGAGAAAATTGATACAACCGAGTCAGTATCTCCACAAGAACGGCAGCAGCAGCCTCAAGAGATTATAGTTGAACGTGATCAGCTAAAGGTCAGCACAGTAAAAGATACAACTTTCAAAGTTACTCCTCTTAAAGAAACAAAAGGAAGACAGGAACAGATTAAAAGAAATGTCTTAGTTGCACCTTTAATGGAGCAGACTAAAGAACTGGAAGTAATAGATGCTTCAGAAAATGTTATAGAGATCAGAGAGACTGACTTTCCAGCAGTTGATGAGGACATTCATGTGGCAGACGGTATTCCTCCAAAGGAATCCATATCTCTAAAGGAGAGAAGACACAAGTTAGCCGAAACTAAAGAGGCTGCAGATGAACAAATCCCATCAAAATATATCACTGTTGAGGATAAAATTGTAAAAGTGACTCCAACTGAAGTTGGGACACCAAAAACTACGGCCAAACAAATTATAGGAAAAGTTTCAGATGAAGAAGTACCAAAGACAGAGTTTTTGGTGCAGCAAGATACTCAAATGTTTACTAGAACGCAAAAAACAGGGAAGTCTGAACATGGCTTCTCGAAGGAAGAAACACCAAAGATAAAGAGATTTCAAAAGTTACCAAAGACTGGAGATCAAATAGATGAAGAATTTCAGGCTGTTGTTGGCCCAATTAAAGATAAAAAAGGCCACATGCCTCTGACAGAAGACAAGAAAACACGACAGGAACAGGAGCAATTTTTGAGGGAAGATGATGCAAAGGAAACTGGGCCTGAAGAAACAGTCAAAGGTGATGTATCAGAACCTCTTTCTCATAAGAAAGCTGAAGCTCAGAAATATATAAAGTCAGCTAAATCTAAAAAGATTACAGTTGATGATGTCCAGGCAAGGACAGTTGCAGCTACAGATGAATACGGAAATGTAACCCCTTTTGAAAAAACAAAAATCAAACAGGAGGAGTCTGAAATAATATATTCAGTGGTACCCGTGATGAAGGAAACGGCTGAGAAACATCTAACAATACAAGATAAAGATGCAGATATTCCACAGCAAATGATCTCACGTGATGATGTGGTCAAAGACCTTTCTTTGAGAGAAGAAAGAGAGATTGCTGTTGAAGGAATCAGGTCCAAGTTAGTCCCAGTTAAAATTAAAACAGACGAAGTGGCTCCCGTCGAAAAGAAGACCCTAAAAAGACAGGAACAAATTGGCAGGTCGGCCTCGGAGGCAACTGAGCCAAAAGTAACCAATGCAAAGTCTGATTCTCCAGAAAAATATGCTGGAAGTGAAAGAACTTTCAAGGACAGAGAGACAGGAAAGGGGGATATCAGTCAATTTGAAACCATTCATCCAGAGAAAGAAATATCACTGACCATGAGAGAAGAGAAAACAGCAAAGATTGTTGAAGGAATTCAGTCAAAAGGAGAAACAAAGAGAGACAAAACAGACAAATGTGCTCCTCTTGAAGAGGAGAAAACAAGGCAGGAAAAAACTGAAACAAAGGCAGAAGTTATTATACCGGAGATGGAAGTAAGAGATGACATTTCCCAAAAACCTCACAAGATGACAGGTGAAGCCAAGGCGACATATGAGTCGGCACACATTTCACAAAAGAAAGAAGAAACCAAAACAGAAGGGCAGAAGTTTACAATTGAAGATGTCCAGACAAAGAAAGCCCTAAAAGAGAAAAGCCTCTCAAAAAGAGGCAAAAGTACAAAACCTTCCTTTGAAGAAGTGCAGTCCAAGACAGTCGTAGTAAAAAATGAATATGGTAGCGTTACTCCATTTGAAGTCACAGAAACAAAACAGGAACTAGTTGAAATAAAGTTTTCATTGGCACCTGTGATGGAGGTTGCATCTGAAAGATCTCTGATAGTGACAGAAGGAAATGTAAAATCAGACACTCTCCAAAGGTACATCGTACCTGACGAGCTAGTAAGAGATATTACATCAGGAAAAGAGAACATTTATAAGTCAGATGACGCTTCTCTAAAGACAAAGGAGTCTTTAAGGGACACGGACAACATTACAGTTGAACAAGTTATGTCAAAAGTAAACCTAGTTCAAGATCAAACAGAGAAGGTTTCTCCCTTTATAGACAAATTACCTGAAAGACAGGAACAAATAGAAAGAAAGGCCTCAGTTGCATCCAAACCAGAAGTAACATATCAACAGTCTTTGGTGGAGCAAGCAGCTCCAGAAAAACCTACAGCAATTGATAAAACCACCAAAGTTCTTCAAGCTGGAGGGATAAAAACCAGACAAAAGCAAACTGAAATAAAGACTCTTGTGACAGACACAGGGATAAAAGACACTCAGACAAAGAAATCCCTAAAACAGGAAGGACAGAAGTTGGACAAAGTTACAAGAATTCCCCTTGAAGAAGTGCAGTCCAAGACCGTTACAGTTAGAGATGATTACGGTAGCGTTACTCCATTTGAACTAACGGAAACAAAACAGGAACAAGTTGAAAGAACCATTTCAGTTGCACCTGTGATGGAGGTTGCATCTGAAAGATCTCTGATAGTGACAGAAGGAGATGTTAAATCAGAAATCCTCCAAAGACTAATTATACCTGACAAGCTTGTAAAAGACATTGCATCAAGGAAAGAGGATGTTTATGAATCCGGAAAGGTTTCTCTTTCAAGACATTCACAAAGTCCAGAGTCCCACAAGGAGAGGGTGGAAGTTTTAGCTGAAAGACAAGAGATTACAGATAAAGATACACAGTTAAAAGAAGTCACAAGTCAATTTAAAACAGACAAAATGGCATTTGTTGACGATGCAATGACAAAACAGAAACAAACTCAACAAAAGGCAGAAGCTTCAGCTGTTTCTCACCAAAAGACTCAAGAGACATTGGTAGGAGAAGATGCTAAAACAGTAGTTGTTAGAGACCATTCACCCAGAGATGAAGAAGTTAAATATGATCGTACAAAGAAACCAGATCCCCTAAAAGACCAAGGACAGGTTACAGTTGAAGGAATTCAGTCTAAAACCGAAGCAGTTAAGAACCACTTTCTTAGCGTTTCTTCTAATGTAGAACCAAAGCTGGAACAAATAGAAAGAAAAGCTTCAAGGACACCTGTAATGGATGTTGCATATGAAAAACCATTGATTGTGAGAGAACAAGATATTATATTAGACACTCCAAAAAAGTATATTTCCCCTGACGATCTAGTACGGGACATTACATCAGGAAAAACTGAGGCATACAAATTGGAGGCGTCCAAGTCAGAAGATGTTTCTTTAAAGAAAGACAAATCCACAATCGATAACAGAGAGAAGTTAGATCAAACAGAAGGGAAAGTAAGCAAGTCGAAGATTGAAATACTTGGTGACAAAACTACCAAAGTGACTCCAGTTGAAACAACCAGAGAAAAGTTGACCGCTAAAGTATTACAGCAAGGCCAAGGTACTTCAGACAAATACTCAAGAATTGGAGAAGCTGTAGGAGAGACTATGCGTGAAAGTGATAAATCCGATGTTACAATAAAAGAAATTCAGTCAAAGATAGTCACAGTTAAAGATAAAATAGCAACAGTCAGTCCTACTGAAGGAACAAAAATAAAGCTAGAACACATTGAAAGAAAAGTTGCATCAACGCCTGCAACTCAGGTGACATCTAAAGAATCACTTAGAACATTTGACGGACCAGAAGAACAGACTAAAAGAGAAATTCTTAAAGGCACAATCACAACAAAAGAGGACATTAGTATGTCTACTAGTATGTCAGCTGAACAAGACTTTAAGGATGAAGAAGGAAGGCCAAAAACAGTCACTGTTGGGGACCAAGCTGCCAAAGTTTCTTCTGTCGAGGGAATGAAAATAAGACAGGAACAAGTTGAAGGGCTAACAGAGGCAACACCAAAAGAGCAAGATGCGCTGGAAAGGCAACTGAAATTGGCTAAACCCAAGAAAATTGAGACAGAAACAATGATAGGAAATGACAAAATCATAAAAGAGTTTCATGATAAAGTAAAACCAGAGATAAAAGCCATTGGACAAGAACAAATACAACAAGGTCAGTTAGTTATACCCGAGAAAAAATCTGAGGGAATGTATCAAGAGACAGTTGATGAAGCAAAGATTTCTGAAAAATACAAACCTGCTACGACAGAATCAAAAGCTGATATTGATGTGATGCCTTTGCATGAGCTCAGAGTCAGACAGCCCTCAGTAACAGGTAAAATCAAACCAAAGATGGTTCAGGAAAAGACTACGGACTCTCCAGAGTATGGAGAAGGTGCCACCAGGAAATTGGAATCACAAGTCGAGCAGTCTTGTCTGAAAGCAGACGTCCAATACATCCCTCCTCAGGAAGTTGAAACCATAACCAGAAAGGATAAAGAAGCCCATGAGCTTCAGTCCATCGTTGAAACCAGAGCTTTGTCTTTGCAACCAGAAGGGAAAGAACATGTCGCCCTTCAAGAATCTTCCAGAGGTATAGAAGGAAAAATGTTATGTGTCACCGAGCACGTGTTTTTGATCTGAGCACCAAACATCGCTGTGCACCACCTCGTTATCACCCTCTTAAGGATTTATTTGCTTCATACCTCTTTGTCGTGATCATTGCAGGAGGATATCATGTCATATCACCCATTTTGTTTGGGCACAAACTGTCCTCTTGCTTATTGTGACGAACCATCCTGCTGTCGACTGAGACAGCCTCTCTTGGTTTCTTCTCTAAACCACCGCAGTTTTTCTCATCATTTGTTTTCTAATTCTGTTTGTTGTGTCCGTTATGTCACACTGTACCTTTGTGCATTGAGAGAAAGTGTTTTCCACAGATGAGGTTAGATCTGTGGAAATTCAACTTTGAATGTTTCCATGGTGGATCTTCTTTGTTCTCTTTGTTGTGTTTTTGTGTTGTCTTTGCATGGTTCAGTGCTCACCCCATCAGTCTTAGTGAGGTTCTGATTGTCGTATAATTTCATTTCCAAGTTCCTGTGAAGGACAAGGAGTCTCCACCACAAGTCAAAGAAGCACTGGTAAAACCAGCTGCTCCTCAAGAAGGTAACAACTTCTCTTTTAAATGTGTTCTTGTGTTTGTCTGTATGTTCCTGTGTGAGGGTTTTCAGAAGGCATTCGTAAAAGAATGTCACTTTTCATGAATTTTTGAAACTTTATTCTGAAGTATATGGAAAGAAAACAAGATAGAACAGCATGAACTTTGCTTCTTTTTGGTGACAAGCTCTAAGATCTAGATTGTCGTGTTTGTGGAGAGCTTGCTGCTCAATGCCCTGTATACCTTGTATTTGAAGAGAGCAAACTGCAGCCTGCTGTAAAAGTTCAAGAAGCTGCTAAAAGGCCTGAAGTCACTGACCAAACCAAGAAGTTGGAGAAAAAAATCACTCCACAAGAAGAAACAAAGCCAGGTATCCAGACAAAAAAAAAATCATACCAGAAGCTTGTTCATTTTTAGAAAAACAATGTGTTTTGGAGAAACTTTACAATACTTCAATTACCTCTTTTTTCATACTTGAAGTGACCAAGCCAAAGCCTGCCGTTAAGGCTGAAGAACCAACCAAGAAGGTTGTGGAAGAAGAAAAACCAATCGTGGTAGAAACCATAGCTCCTGAGACAGGTAAAGGTTTTTGAAGAACTTGAGATTGAAACATCCTCTTTGTTGGAAGTTTTTTAGTTCTTTCCATCTTTTTCTCATCTTATTTCATCACTGAAAATGTTAACTCTACACCCCCCCCCCACTTGAGTGTTTCCACTGTTGTTGTTGATTGGTTTGTCAGTCTGTTTTATCCTGGTCCATATGACCGTTAGCAGCAGTACAATCCTTCGCCGTGGTGTTCATGTCTTGTCATGTTGTGTGTCCTGTTTGTTTTTTCTTGAATCATCCAACAAAAGCATGCACGTCCTTGGACACAACTTAACTTCCATTTACCTCTTTGTCTTTATGTATGACACAATTTCTTGTCATCCAACTAAATCATGTGATATTGCACTACTTTGCAATTCAGTCACAACTTTATCACGTGTCATCCACATTCTGTATTAGAGAATTTACTATTTCTGAATGTGCTTGATGACTAATTCTCACAGGTGTTCTCACTGTTCATGACTGATTAAGTGGCCTAATTAACAACTTTCTGAACTATACTTCTGTATTAGATGAAACCAAGGGTCCTGTACAAGCACCGGGAGGAGTCAAGAAAGGTAGGAGCACCGATTACTCCTCACTTTACATACAGTACAGCACACAGCAACTTTCAGCGGCTATAAAGGTTCACCTCCTGATTCTGTTACAGCTCCCCAAAATTTAAGAGCTACACTAGGTTCATGCTTGCGTTTCAAAAAGAAGCAGGGCCAATAATTAGCTCTGACTGAGTTATTACAATTTAAAATAAATTATTTAAAATGTATATTATCACTGCATAACCCACCCTGGAACAGCTTGTTCTCGTTTTGTCTAGGTTTTACAACAGAGCTGGGTTGCGCTCGCACATTTTATACTAGGAGCTAACTGCTACGCCGTGAGAATAAAAGGTAAAATGGGTTTGTGGCCTTCCGCTGCTCTCCCCCCGGCATGCTGCTTCGTCAGCAAGCCCTCTGCTTTCGACCTGCCCGATCCTTTCCTTTGTCACTCGGTCGACAGTATACATTGAAAACACAGACATAACGTAACATAAACTTGATAGGAAGAAACGTCAATTAGCTCAGGAAATGCTGATCTTCTCATAGAGCCTTTTTCCATCGACACATGTCCCCAGACTAAACCCCACCCCACTGTTTGATTTTCGCTTTGAGCCCTGTGACAGATATGGCACACCTACCCCAGTCAGGCAGCCAATGAACTATCCAGAATTGGATTATGGCGTGAAAATATACTAAATATTTTTCTGTTGTAACCTGTGGAAGTTGTCTTTTCTTGTCTGTGTGTTTGTACAAATTGTGGTGTCAAGTTAAGTGTCATAAGTAATGTCAAACCTTTGTTACCTCAGAAATACTTCTGCACAAAAAAGGTAAAATTCAGACCGAAGAGGAAGGGACGTTTGAGATTCCCACTTTAAGGAAGACAACCAGAATCGTAAAGGAAGTGGAAGAGGAGCAGGAGATTATCAAACTGAAGAAGATTCCTTCGGTTCCTCCTAAAGACGCTGAAGAAGAGGAGAAACCTCAGAAGGTCACCAAGACTACGATCTTCAATGTTGAGGAGTTGGTGCATAGGGAAGATGCTATCGAGATGTCCGTCGCCAACAGGAGACCTGCGGAGGAAAGGAAACCCCGAGAGAAAGCAGATGTGGTGAAAAAGCCAGAAACTGTGAAGCCTAAAGAAGAGGAAAAGAAAGAAGCTCCTAAAGATGCATGGGCCCGCCAGAAACCCATTCCCAAAGATGAGAAACCAGAAGATAAGATTTCTCTGAAGAAAGCTCCCAAAGCACCAAAGGAAGGGGAACCCGCCCCGCCTAGTGCAGCCTTGAAGAAAGTGAAACAACTGCCCTCAGATGAAGTTGAACCAGAGGCAGTCAAACTAAAACCATTTGAAAAGCCTGTTAAACCAGCTGAGGAACCAGAGAAAGACAAGAAGGATAGGCCAGACCGGGACACTGTGCCTTTCCAGAAGCTAGACAGGATCCCCAAAGAGGTGGAAACCAAAGAACCTCCAAAGATACCTGAGAAACCTCCTCCTGAGGTAAAGGAGCCAGCAGCAAAGATGCCAAAGCCTGTAGATAAAAAGAAAACTCCCGCGAAAGAGCCTGAGGAGGTCAAAGTGCCCACCAAGGTGAAGAAAATCCCAACACAGGAACAAGAGATAGAGAGTGTCAAGCTTAAGCCCTTCTCCAGACCTTCCAAAGAGGCTGCAGAGCCGGAGAAGAAACCAGCAGAGGAGAAAGAGAAGAAGCCAATCGATGACCTGCAACGGCGTCGCACAAGTCCAGATGAAAAACCAAAAGAACGAGAGCCAGAGGCTAGACCGAAGAAACCAGAGGTCCCAGAAGCTCCAGAGAAGAAGCCGGAGAAGCCAACAGCGGTAGAGCCAATTCCTGCAGAGAAGACAGTGTCTCCTTCTGTTAAGAAACCTGAAAAGGTTCCTGAGGAGCCCAAAGCTTTGCAGGTGAAGAAGGGAGTCACACCTAAAGTGAAAGAGGAGAAAGAAGTGGCTCTAAAGCCTTTGGAGCAACTCAAGAAGGTTGAGTTGAAAAAGACTCCATCTCCTAAAGTTGCAGAGACAGTCCCTGTTGAGAAGACGCCAAGTGTTGACAAACTCAAAAGGATTACTAAACCAGTCTCACCAAAAGACTCTATTGAAGCTGTGACTCTCAAAAAGGCTCCAAAGAAGCTGTCACCTGAGGAGAAGGTTGCAGAACCGGTAACGCCTGGTAAAGGGAAACTTCCCCTGGCTAAGGAAGTCTCTCCTGGAGCTGTGCAGATGAAGAAGGTCGCCACCCAGCCGGAGGAGGAGATATTCGAAGAGGAGGAAGACGTTGAGCAGGAGGAAGAAGAGGCCTGGGGCTGGGAGCTGGTTCCGCGGGAGAGTTACGGCTCCGAAGACTGGGAGGGCGAAGGAGAGGAAGGTGCCCTGGAAGTTCCAGGGGGGCCCAGGAGAGGTGAGAAGGCGGCGGCCCCCAACTCGTTGGGTGATGGCCGAGAAAAAAACCCTTCCTTCATGCCCTAAATAATCTCTACCCATTACCACCATCATGCCTCCATCTAAATCGGCTTTACCTCATCATGACGCGATTTTTGCCATCTCTCTTCCTGTGTTTATGTTAATTATCATTCTGTTTGTCAAACTGTCTCTTTATATTATTTCATTCATTCTGTCATGTCTGTTATGTCATTTGTGTGTCTTCCATTTCAATATCAAGTAATTCCCGTCAGTCCAACGTGTGTTCTTCATCTTTACATTTCTCTTCGTTATTCCATCTCATCATGGTTCAAATGCCACATCGCTGTAAAGCAATTTTACATTATTCATCATTGTTTTGTCTGCCTTTGTTTCAATTTCATTTATTTACCATCACTATCATATCCCCTATCCATTCGAGTGGACATTACATACCTCCCAGCACTGGCATGTTTATGAATACATTGACATGTGATTACAGTGTGTGCAGCAAATTCATTTGATGTTTTTCTGAACAGAGGGACAACCATCAGAAGAAGCAGGAAGAGGTAGAGGCAGAGGGCTGAAACGTAAGTGTGTTGCCATGAATTCTCAGTGAGAAAACCCTGTTAAGTTCTACATCCTGTATCGCTATGCCACTGAATCCTTCTTGAAATTCAAACGGCAATTTGTCATTTAATTTGTCTTTCAGCCAAGCAGACCCCGTCCCCTGGAGAAGGCCGGGGCCGCGGCCTGAAGCCCGGTGGAAGAGGCCCCACACCACCAGAGGAACCTTTCGGAGGATTCAAACTCAAAGCCGTACCTCTGAAGTTCATTAAGAAGATTCAGGACATTGTGTTGCAGGAAGCCGAGTCTATCGGCTCCTCTGCAGTGTTTGAGTGTGAGGTCTCGCCTTCCACCGCCATCACAACATGGATGAAAGGCGACAGTAACCTACGCGAGAGCCCCAAGCACAAGTTCACTTCTGACGGCAAAGATCGCAAGTTGAACATTATTGATGTCCAGTTGTCCGACACTGGTGAATACACCTGTATCGCCAAGAATGCCGGCAAGGAAATATCATGCACAGCCAAGCTCATTGTTGAAGGTATTTATATCTTTTTTTTCTGCCTTAAAAATAACACCAAAGATACTTGGTGTCATGAAGACCAGAAGTCTCTCATGGTCCTATTTAAACGTTAAACACCAATGTCAAATTGCTCATTGCCTTTTTAATCTTCCCACAGAGCTCCCTGTGAAATGGATCAAAGAGCTAGAGCCAGAGACTTCAGCTATGAAGGGTCAGCCTCTGTATATGACCTGTGAGTTGAACAAAGAAAGAGATGTGATATGGAAGAGGAATGGTGAAGTCCTGAAGAAAAAGGCCGGCAAGGTTCAGATCAATATCATTGGTATGCAGCACGCTGTGACCATCCAGAACTCCACTGAGGAGGACACTGGTGTCTACACATGCGAAGTGTCCAATCAGGAGGATGTAAAGACTACGACAAGTGTAAAAATCATTGGTAAGCAAAAGAGGATATTGAATCAGGTTGTTGAAATTAAATGTACTTAATTATTAGAAGTAAAAGTGTCTTCCTTATATTGATAATTAGGTATTCCACAACTTCTTAAACATCAAATTCAAAGTCTGACATTAACAAAGACAAAAACAGAAACAGAATTTTGATTTTCTTGTGGGGAAGAATCCTTCACTCCAACATACAAAAATATTTCTTGCAAACGAGTAACGAAGATGCTTAGAGGAAATGTATCAGGGTAAAAGTATACATTTTATTTGGGAAATGTAGTAAAGGTTTCCAGAAATATAAACAACGAAGTATAGATTTCTACTTAAAGGTGCAGTAGGTAGGATGGTGAAAATCCAGGATTTAGCCAAAAAATTTGAACATCGAAAACTTCTCAGTCCCTCCCCCCTTTCCGCTAAAGCCCAAAACAGTTAGACACCCCATTAATATTATCCATCCAAATATCCATTAACAAAGTATTTGTACTAAAACAAACTGGCTTTCAAGCCAGGGAGCAAAGTTCCCTTCCCTTGGGAAAACAAAAGACTTTCAATCAGGAAATGCGTGTTCATTCCTCCAGAGTGTTTTAATCCAAACCCCGATCTTTTTCCTAAACTTAAATGTCGTTGCCTCATGAAGGTCACTTTTTGGAGCTTGTGGTCCCCTGTACCCGGGTCAAAGTTATCTTTTGTCGGGTAAACTCAACTACCAACTGCCGTTGATATGGCAACATCTCACGGAGCTCTGTTTGCCTATTTCATAGGATATCATACAAATTGGTGTGCAAACATTTTCCTGCTAACTCATACAAATCCGTTCATGAGAAATGCATTGATTGAACATATTCCGAGACGCAGTAACATACATTAACTGTTGTTTTTTAAGGATTGTGTACTGGGATAGATTAGGGCAGGAATGGCATTCGTGGATGTATAATGTTGTTCAGTACAATTGAAATATATTGTCATGTCATCAGCGTAGAAATAATCATTTCATTATACGCTGATGACATGACAATATATTTTAGTTGTTCTGAACATTATACATCCCGATGTCCAGTTCAAAACTAGATGCCACTAAATGTCCTCATGCCTTGCCACTGCAATCACAGATTAAGAAGAACCTTGAAATTGTCTCACTAAACTAGAGCTACAACGATTAGTGGACTAATTGATTTGTCGATCGACAAAAAAAACAATGGCCAACTATTTTGATAATCGATTAATCATTAAAGTGATTTTTTCATGCAAAAATAACAGAAAATGCTGTGGTTTTTTTCTGTTTCATATCATAATAAACTGAACATCTTTGGGTTTTTGACTTACAAAACAAGATATTTAAAGCTATCACCCTAGACATTGAGAAACTGGGATGTACATTTTTCACAATTTTTAGCTCATCTGCTGTGGTTTAGACTACATTTTAGTTAAAAAATTTGTATATTAATGGGGCATGTTGTGTCTTTAGTGGTATGATGGATGCTGATTCAGTAATGTTCATCTCCAACAGAAATAATCAAAGACTGGATTGTGAAACCACTGAGAGACCAGCATGTGAAACCGAAGGCAGCCGCTACATTTAAATGCGAGCTCTTCAAGGATACTCCCAACTGGAAGTGGCTCAAAGGAGAGACTGAGGTCACTCCTTCTGACAAGGTTGAGATCAAGAAGGACGGAAAGGAGCTGACGCTCACCATCAAGAACTGTCAGCCTGATGACGTAGCAGAATATGCCATGGAGGTGGAAGGACGTGTCTACACCGCCAAGTTAACACTAGGAGGTTTTTCTACCCTACTTACCTTCATTTTAACCTTAGTCCCTTAAAGGTCCCATATTATGCTCATTTTCAGGTTCATAATTGTGTTTTGGGTTCCTATTAAAACATGTTTAAGATAAATGTCTCCTGTCTCCTATAGGAGAAATTCGTCTGGGGCGGTAGAGAAAACAAAAATGGCGACGCATCGCACATAAACACACAATTAACAAACAGTAAACATGCATAAAACATAAGCGTACTGTACATCTATCACATATGTCATCCAGTGCGTCATAAACATTCGATAAACCTCACACAAGACCCCCCTACCTTGTGTGAGGTTTATTCTACATGCTTTAATGTTAATTAATGCAAAAAACTATTTTTTTTTACTCA
Source organism: Perca flavescens (assembly GCF_004354835.1). Lineage (NCBI taxonomy): Eukaryota > Metazoa > Chordata > Actinopteri > Perciformes > Percidae > Perca > Perca flavescens. Next base: position 454,993 of record NC_041341.1, read on the forward strand.
TACTGTCTGAATATACCTGTATTCACCCTTAGTCTGAAATGCTCAGTTTTAGCGTCTGTCTCTTTAAGCCCTCCTACTGTAAAAGCCCAGACTGCTCTGATTGGTCAGTGTTTCCGGGTCTTTCACATCTGTTCTCTCAGCATCTCTGCACTGTCTTTGTAGCTGGGGAATGACTGTAGCATTACTTTCTACCAATATATAGTATAGTTGTGGCATCACAACCGTATGGAAGTCCTGATGGCTCATTTAAAGGCACAGTTTCTCAATAAAGGCTGTGTGCATTTCTCTGTGGATTGAGCGTTTTGATACTTACATTACAGTATAAATAAAGCACCCTGACCTACTTTATAATGAAAAAAGACAAGAAAATCTCACTTTTCACAATATGGGACCTTTAAATACTTTACCTGCCATTTGTATTTGTATTTATGAGTACTAACACAACTTCTTTCTCAGAACGGGAGGCCGAGATCCTGAAGCCCCTGGCCAGCGTTGAAGTGGTTGAGAAGGAAGAAGCCAAGTTTGAGACGGAGATCTCTGAGGATGACGTTCCTGGAGAATGGAAGCTCAAAGGAGAGGTTTTGACCAGATCCCCGGTACGACTCGATCAACTTGTTTTTGTAGAATGTCACATGATTCTTAACGAGGGCTGTCAACAATGAGTTAGAATTGCATTGCGAGACCTTTCTCCATAGAATCAGAATCAGAAGATTTTTTGTCATTGTACAAAATTCTTAGCAGCAGTTCACCCAGTAAACAAATCTTAATCTAAAAAGACAAGAAATAAATAGTAAAACAATACAATCAGTTATAGAAAGAAATATACACACTAAAAGTACTAGTTATTGCACTCGTCCCTAAGACTTTTTGTATATATATTGAGACTATTTCCAGGAAATATTACAACTTTTTCGAAAATACCAACATTTTTAGGTGGAAATATTAAGACTTGCAGATGGTTCTCTCCACAAGACTAGTTACCTGCATGTACTGTCCATGTGAACTGAGTTACCCCAGGAGTACGTCCAGTCTCAAAAACCACTTCAGCATTAAAAACTTCCCTTTAAAAATCCCTTTTAAAGTACATTTAGAACAGATTAATTTGCGAGTTAATTATGGACAATCATGCAATTAATTGCGATTAAATATTTGAATCGATTGACAGCCCTAATCCTAATGCATGTATTTCTACTTTTCCATGTTCGTGTTCACTACTTTTTATATATTAACACACTGTAATGTATTCTCCAGATGTGCGACATCCAAATGGAGCGTGGGGTGCGTAGACTCACTCTGAAAAACTGCCAGCTGGATCAGGCCGGAGAAGTGTCCTACCAGGCTCTGAACGCCATAACCAGCGCAATGCTCAATGTCAAAGGTAAGAAGAACTCCTGGTATCCGGGATCGGAACTACAATGTACCGTTATTGTTGATTTTAGCTGTAAAAATAAAGGCGTAAGGTCCGCTGGCAATAAAATAAAGCTTTATGGCAAGTGAGCGTGGACCTTAGATCTTTATTTAATAGGGGTATTGAGTCACATTCATTATTTCCGCCATTCTTTGAGACTTCATGCAGCCGAGGAAGACAAGGACCCAAGGATCCCAACTATTTCAAATAGTCAAAATGGTGTCCAGTGTTTGTTCTATCTGTTTGTCTGTCTGTCCAATGGAAACCTGTCTGTTGTTCTGTCAGATTCTACATTGTGTGTGTAGTATGTTCACTGTAAGTCTTCCATATTTGTACAGTCTGTGGTTAAATGTTTTATGTTAAATCTATGCACAGTGGCCAGTTTATTAGTTACACCAGCTATGGATATGAAATCATGAACCAGATATGAAATCACTTTAGATTTAGCAAAGATGCGAACCGGAGAAGATGATGGACTGGTCCTTTACCGTTGACAAAACTTTTGGTGAATGTTTCATGAAGATCCCTTGTTACCAGCAAGACTGTGTTCCTTGATGACAGCACTTTAGCCTTCAACAAATGGAGTCCTTCAACGCCATTCTCCAAAGATGCCCTGCACAACCTGAAGATGTCTCCAATAGGTTTTCTGTAGGATACAGGAGGAACAGCTCCCAGCCTAGCAGCCAATGTTTTCCAGTGACCGCTCGCAGGATTGCAACGAAAAAAAACCCTGTGGCCCATTTTACTCACGTGCTACCATTGTAAAAGAGACGTCTGTATAAGAGTTGATAGGACACCTCCAACTGCAAACAAGGTTGCTTATGACTCTTTCTATTATGAATTTTTAATCCATGGACTTTTTTATATTTGAAAAACTTCCCTTGAACCGAGAAAAGCGATTTAAAAACCTGTGACATTGTCACTACAATGTAAAGTCTCCGGGCCTGCGGGAGAAACACTACTGCGCAGATTCACCAGACCACGCATGGCGGAAGGAAACCCAGAAGATTAGGCAACTTTTTTGGCAAGAAACTCCATTGATAAGACAGATAGATGGACTTTATTTATCCCAAACTGGCGCCCTTTTGGGATCCGCTATCCAGTTATTATGATAGATCCATGGTAGACTGTCATAACCTGATGCACCAGATGGATTGTTCACACAGAACCATTTGAGACGTTATCATTGGAAACTGTTTGCAAAAGGGCAGGCACTTTCAAAAAATAGCTGGCAAGTGATTGGATGAACCATCCGTCTATCATGTCCGCCATTGAAGTTGCCATCACACACCTAAACCACGCCCATAGCTGCCAGCAGCTCCTCACCGGACGCTAATTGGCTTAGTTAGCTGATAGTTCAGACACAAACGCATTAGGTCAGAGCCAGACAAGATGGATTTTACTGTGATATGTGATATTGCGAGAATCCAGCTGCTGTGCAAGGTAAAGAATGCAATTGGGTCTTCATTTAAATACCCTTGACATCCCTTTTGGTATGGTGTGGTTTAGACCCATGAGGAACTCCTCAGGGTGTACATGTAAACTGGCCTTGGCTGTAGACCGTTGTACTGTTTTGTTGTGTTTTGTTGTTGTGTTGTTGATGTTGTGTACCTGTGTCACCTTTTTAATCTAGAAATCGAAATGGACTTTGTTGTCCCGCTGAAGGACGTTTCTGTGCCTGAAAAGAAACAGGCTAAGTTTGAATGCACCATCACGAAGGATGTCTCTAAGGTCATGTGGCATAGAGGCGACGATGTCATCACCCCAGACCAAAAGTATGACATCATCGATGATGGAAAGAAGCACATGCTTATTATAAACTGTTGTGAGTTTGATGACGAAGACGAATATACAATTGCGGTTCTGGGAAAAACTTCAACAGCTAGACTCACAGTGGAGGGTAAGTGCTGGGTCGCCATTACTGGACACAATTAGCAGAACTGTTATTATTATTCTGACTCCAGTCATTGAGTTGGTTGCCGCCTCTTTCAAACTAACTCATATGAAAATGCTTTACTAATACAATTATAGGTATCAGGCTCAAATTTATCTCGCCGATAAAGGACCAAACTGTGAAGGAAGGCACAACGGCTCGTTTCGAGCTGGAGCTCTCTCATGAGAACATCCCCGTCACTTGGTACAAGAACGACGTTAAAATTCATCCGAGCAGAACCGTGGTCACTCATGTGGACGGAAAGAAGCATGTGCTTGAAATAAAGGAAGTGACTCTCGACGATACTTGTCAAATTAAGGCTGAGGCCAAAGGAATTCCTTCCATGGCCAACCTGACGGTCATAGGTAAACCCAGAATAATCTCCTGTCCTCTTACTGTCTTCGTTTTCCGTCTTTCTTCTTCCCCCACAGCTATTTGTACAATTTGTCCGTGTTTGTGTCTTTGTAGGTTCACAAAAGACCTTTGTCATTTTGTCCATATTTGTGTCTTTGTAGGTCCACAAAAAGACCTTTGTCATTTTGTCCATATTTGTGTCTTTGTAGGTCCACAAAAAGACCTTTGTCAGTTTGTCCATATTTGTGTCTTTGTAGGTCCACAAAAGACCTCATTTTGTATTTGTAAGACATTATTTTCTGTGTTCTGTGTCGTAAGAAATTATTTCTCTATGTTGTGCATATTGTCTGTCTTGTCCTGTGTTTGTCTTGAGGCATTTATATATGTTGAATGTGTTGTGTTTGTGCCATGGAGAGTCACCCTAAAATATCCCCTATTCCAGAGGGAGATGCGTACTTCACAGTTAAGCTGCAGGACTATACTGCAGTGGAGAAAGACAGGGTGGTTCTTGATTGCGAGCTCAGCAAAGACGTCGATGTTATGTGGTACCACGATGAGGCCGAGGTCAAGACCTCAAAGATGGTGGCCATCAAGGCCGAGGGCAAACGCAGAACCCTCGTCATCAAGAAAGTTGGGGACGAAAACAAAGGACAATATGTATGTGATTGTGGAACAGACAAGACAACAGCGACACTTCACATTGAAGGTAAAAACACAGACCCCTTCTTGACGAACATCTTTAGCTTCACCCTTCATCTAATCGCACCTCAAGCCCCATCGCTGTGTTTTGTTGCAGTTTTATGCACCTGAAACACTTTTTTCACCTCTTAATTATCTCAGTCATCACGTGTATGTGTTCTTTCTTATCTCCACCCTCCTGAAAAACACTACAAGAGTTGTCTGTGAAGGTTCTCAGTCTTCCAGGTCATAGCTGTCCAAGGAAGGTTAAATTAAAAATTCCAAAGGCAACTGGAACTTGTTTAAGTTAAAGATGGACAAGTCCAAGGCATTCTTCTTGCAAAAAGTGAAAAAAAGTCTTTATTTGGATGGCTTTTTCTTATTAAAATGGTAAGTACATAAAAAATAGAGCTGGGTAACAATCCATTTGTACCCAGCTTCATTTTTTTCTCCAATTTCATTTCAATATGAAATAGCCATCCAAATACCAGACCTGTCCTTTTGTGTTCCTTTCTAAAGAGCACCTTCATGATTTGTTTGAACTTCTGAGAAGTGCAGTCCTTTCTTCTTCTAAATGGACTTCTTTAAGACTTCTTAAAGACGTGTTGTCCACAACGACCATAACGACTGTCTTTAAACCGCCAGGATCACTAATGATTGTCAGAACTGAAGAAGTCTCTCGAATGAGAGACTAAATGTCTTCAAGAACCTTAAAGGTGCTGTAGGTAGGATTGTGAAGATCCAGGACTTAGCCAAAAAAATTGAACATCAGCAACTTCTCAGTCCCCCCCTTTCCGCTAAAGCCCAAAACGGTCTCCTAAGCCCCTCCCCCCACAATGCGTGTGCATGAGCAGTGATTGACGCGCAGTTAGACACCCCTCCCCTGGCCCTGATTGGTGCATCTGAACAGGAAGCGGTGGATTTTTGCAAATGGCACTACAGGCTGTAGGTGGTGCCAGAGGAGCATTAATTACCAGCTTCATGTAGTTCTGCTGGAACATAGGGTCAGTTTCAGCAAATATGCATAACAAAGTTATATTTATAAGTCTTACCTACTGCACCTTTAACCAAGTCCAGTTGCCTTTGAATTGAACCTTCCTTGGATACAACAAGAGTAAGAGATTTCCATGGAAGCTCTGATGTATCTAAGCCTGATTATCACCCTAATTTTAGAGCTATCAGTCCTGTCTTGTAGTGTTCTTACTTTGTAACTTGTGTGTCTTTTGTTCTGTTCTGGTTTTGTTAGTAACTTTGTGTGCTCCTAAATATACTTTTTTCATGGTTAGTTACCATCACAGAACCATCCCTCTTTAAAGAAACTAAATTTTAAAGAACTGTGGCACCTTATTAATGTAATAGGTCCATATAGAACCAAATGACTAAAGAAAAGTTCATTTATGCAGACTGACCTCATGAAGTGGCGTATGTATGACACGCTTATTCGTATGCCATTATTGGTGTATTATCAAGATGCATACTTGCTTTTTGGCATGTTTATCAATGCCGTTTGGCCTCCATTGACTTACATTACCTTGCAAATGCGTGTGAATTGATACTGTAGAGAGTAGTATGAAAGGCCGGATAGCCGCATAAGGAGATTGGTCTGGGGGGAGGATGGGTCAAACACAGGACTTTCACCCAGGAGACCGGGGATCGTGTCCCGCGTGTGACGTTGTCATGTTCCGCATTTCTTCTTTTCCTAAACGCAACCCGCGTGTGACGTTTCCTAAATGCAACCGTAGCCTCGCGATAACACGTTGCCTTGCGATAACACGGCACGGTGCGTGTATGTTTATGCTGTGACGATGCAGACTGTCGGTCTCTCTGATACAGCGTAGACATACACGCGGATAGCTCAAAATGCGTACAGATAAGAAAGAGTGGCGTGTATGTTTACGTAAAGTCATGATATCACGTTGATTTATAGTAATAATGTGTCCAAATGAATGGACTTAATTCTACAGCTCCAAAACCTTTTTGCACAAGCACAAAATAACCCTACAACTACAAAATGTTTTCCACAAGCACAAAATATCAATGACCCTTATTTGATCCCATTGACGCCAACATTGAGAGCCCATTGGTTGTTTATGGTCCAATGAAAAGGTTGCACGTTAAAGGAGGTTTCTATAAAGCACCTTCAGTTGAGGTTTCTGTATATATGTCTGTTGTCTAAGTGTTTGTGTCTTTACGTCAAGTTTGTTTGAATATTTCAATGTCTTAATATCTTGAGTAAGAGTTTTGTCCCCTCTCTTAAACCTCAGCGCGCCACATCAAGGTGGTCCGCCCGACGTACGGCGTCGAGGTGTTTGACGGAGAGACAGCTCGATTTGAAGTCGAGCTGAGCGAGGACGATGTCCACGGCCAATGGAGACTGAACGGAGAAGTCCTCAGTCCATCCGCCGTATGTCTCTTTAATAACACCTCAGCAGATATTCTCTTACCCGCGGGTCGATTCACTTTCGTTTTGATTAAACCCAGACGTGGATTTTGTTAAGAAAAGAGTCACATCTCAAACCATTCACGGTTGAGAAATGTTTCATTTGTCGTTAGCTGAAGAATGAAAGTGAATTGACGCGCGGCCTTGCTCTGGTTTTCTGTCGAGTCCTTGTGTTTTTTTGTACTGAAATGCTGAAGTCTTGTCGGTCGTCTGCAGGATGTTGAGATCGTGGAGGACGGCGCCAAACACACTCTGGTCTTGTACAACTGCAAAGTGCCTCTAACAGGCGAGGTGGCGTTTACCGCCGCCAACGCCAAGTGCTCCGCTAACCTGAAAGTGAAGGGTGAGCTTTCACTTCCTCACTTCTATGCCTTAAACGGGTTCACTTGTTGCTTTTAAATCTTATCGTTCTTCAGTTTCTTTGCAAAGTTGTCGTCTTAATTTGTCGGGTGCTGCAATATCAAAAATAACCAGAAAATGATGTGGAATTTATAAAATGTAATAATGATTCATATTCCATGAAAAGTGTAGTAAATGCTATTACGTTCTGCATACAAAGAACCTTCTTTTGTGTTATGTAGAACTTTCTTTTGGGTAATTTTTCCCAATGTGGCAAAACTTTCATCAACTTACCCAAACACAACGGAGCCAAAGCTCTTATTCCCGAGCCCTACCTGAGCGGCCGTGATATTAACTGAATGTGTCTGAACCAACAGAGCACCCCGTCTCGTTCATTACACCGCTGGCTGACGTGCATGTGTACGAAAAGGACGAGGCAAAGTTTGAGGTGGACATTTCTAGAGAGCCCAAAAGCTTCCGTTGGTTGAAGGGATCTCAGGAGTTGTCAAACGACGATAAGTTTGAACTCCTGGCAGAGGGAAAGAGACACACTCTCGTTGTAAAATCTGCCAGATATGAAGACGAAGCCAAATACATGTTTGAGGCTGAAGATAAACGGACATCTGGGAAGTTGATTATCAAAGGTAAATGGAGTCCATCCAGTTCATTTTGGGATATATATGTACGCCACCTTTTCCTCCCAAAACATTGTGTGTGTATGTCTGTATGTGTTTATCTACCAACTCTAGATTTAATTCCCTATGAATGTATGTCTATAATTTGTGTTTGTCAGGTATTCGCCTTGAATTTATCAAGCCGATTAAAGACGTGACAGTGAAGGAACGTGAAACCGCAGAGTTCAGCGTCGAACTCTCTCACGAAAAGATCCCGGTGGTGTGGTACAGAAATGGCGTGCGCCTGCACCCCAGCAAGGTGGTGCACATGTCGGAGGACGGGAAAGTGCACACGCTGGCCCTCAAGGAGGTCACCATCGATGACACGTCCATGATCAAAGTGGAGGCCACGGGCAAGACCGCCGAGGCCATGCTCACCGTGCTCGGTTAGTAGGGTTTCCAGGGCTGAATTCCAGCGGTGGAATGTAACTAAGTATTTACTCTAAGTACTGTATTTAAGTCCAAATGTTGAGGTACTTTTCTTTTCATGCCACTTTCTACTTCTACTCCGCTACATTTCAGAGAGAAATATTGGACTTTTTTACTCCGCTATATTCATCTGTTCCAGCTTTAGTTACTAGTTACTTTAGTTACTCCACTACATTCATCTGTTACAGCTTTAGTTACTAGTTACTTTAGTTACTCCGCTACATTTGTCTGTTCCAGCTGTTCCAACAGAACGAAGGAAAGACAGAAAGGAAGAAAGAACAAAGGAAAGACAAAGAGGGAAAGACAGAAAGAAGGAAAGACAGAAAGAGACAGAAGGAAAGAGAAATTAAGGAAAGACAGAAAGAGACAGAAAGAAGGAAAGAGAAAGAAGGAAAGACAGAAAGAGACAGAAAAACAAACAGGGAAAGATAGAAAGACAGAAAGATAAAGAAAAACAAACAGGGAAAGATAGAAAGACAGAAAGATAAAGAAAAACAAACAGGGAAAGATAGAAAGACAGAAAGTAAGGAGAGACAGAACTGTTTGGATCCTTTACACTTTCTAAAATGTTTTAATACTTTAACTACATTTTCCTGATGATACTTACTTTACTAACATTAGCACTGCAGTACTTTAACTTGTAACAGAGTACAGTGTGGTATTAGTACTTTAACTTGTACCAGAGTATTTGAACAGTGTGGTATTAGTACTTTAACTTGTACCAGAGTATCTGAACAGTGTGGTATTAGTACTTTAACTTGTACCAGAGTATTTGTACAGTGTGGTATTAGTACTTTAACTTGTACCAGAGTATCTGAACAGTGTGGTATTAGTACTTTAGCTGCAGTAAAGGATCTGAATACTTGTTCCAGCGCTGGTTTTGCTGACTCTCTCTGGGCCTGGTTCCCTGACCCCCTCTGGGCCTGGTTCCCTGACCCCCTCTAGGCCTGGTTCCCTGACCCCCCATGGCTTCCCTTCTGCTGTAACTGCTCACTGCTGGTTGTTGTTGCGTGTCTCCTTGCAGAGGGCGACCTGTACTTCACGGCGAAGCTGCAGAACTACACCGCCGTCGAGAAAGACGAGGTGATTTTGTCCTGCGAGCTGAGCAAGGCGGCCGCCGACGTCCGCTGGTTCAAAGACGGTAACGAAATCTTTGCCTCCAAGAATGTTCTCCTCCAATCGGACGGCAGGAAGCGCACGCTGCTGATCAAGAAGGCGGCGAAGAGCAACATGGGAGCGTACACCTGCGACTGTGGCACCGACAGAACCACAGCCGACTTGAACATCGAAGGTAATACCTGCCGGGCCATCCCCAGACCACGCTCAGGACAGCAGAATCAGGCCACGCCCACCTCCAGTTCCCCCCCGAAACCCTCCGGGCCATCCCATCCTCCATCCTCCATCCTCCATCTTTACTTCCTGTACTGTAAATGTTTTGTAACGTTTGTGACGTCTTGTCATAATCCAGCCCTGAACATCTGCGTTATAACTGTTTATAAGAAACTCTCTTTATGACCTCTGAAGAAACAACGGAGACATGAATCTGTAAATGTCTCTTCACTCAGATGTTCATAAAAGGGTTTTATATATATACATGTTATAACCCTCACACTTTTTACTAACTGGTTTTTGGATTTCGTTCATTATGAATATTTATATTTGACAGGCGACATTAAATAAGGTCCCATGGCATGAAAATGTCACTTCATGAGTTTTTTTTTAACATTAATATGAGTTCCCCCAGCCTGCATATGGTCCCCCAGTGGCTAGAAATGACTTCAGATACAGTATTAGGGGACCACTAAGGTCTATATAAAAGAGACTTCAGATACAGTATTAGGGGACCACTAAGGTCTAAATAAAAGAGACTTCAGATACAGTATTAGGGGACCACTAAGGTCTATATAAAAGAGACTTCAGATACAGTATTAGGGGACCACTAAGGTCTATATAAAAGAGACTTCAGATACAGTATTAGGGGACCACTAAGGTCTATATAAAAGAGACTTCAGATACAGTATTAGGGACCACTAAGGTCTATATAAAAGAGACTTCAGATACAGTATTAGGGGACCACTAAGGTCTATATAAAAGAGACTTCAGATACAGTATTAGGGGACCACTAAGGTCTATATAAAAGAGACTTCAGATACAGTATTAGGGACCACTAAGGTCTATATAAAAGAGACTTCAGATACAGTATTAGGGGACCACTAAGGTCTATATAAAAGAGACTTCAGATACAGTATTAGGGACCACTAAGGTCTATATAAAAGAGACTTCAGATACAGTATTAGGGGACCACTAAGGTCTATATAAAAGATACTTCAGATACAGTATTAGGGGACCAGTAAGGTCTATATAAAAGCATCCAAAAAGCAGCATGTCATGGGACCTTTAAAACATGTGTAAACTACTTTAAAAAAGTACTGCTAGCACCAACACTTTCACACGTTTAGCTCATTTGCAACAGCTGACAAGAAATACATTTTAAACCTCGATCCTTTCTAGCGAGACCGGCCTGAATTCCTAAATGTCTTTAGAGGCATAACTAACTCGCTTATAATGCTTTATGGGACATTCATGGAGCGTGTGTTGACAGTGTAGAGATGTTTTTTTGGGTTGGGTTATTGTCAAGAGTGACTCATCGTCTTTCTGCTTTTGCAAAAAACACTGTAAGACGCTCTGAATAAGAGCGTCCGCTTTTCTGTCCAAAATGTCCCGTCACGTCTCCGCTGTTTGTCCTCCACTCATCGCCTCTCTCACTCTGTACGACGACATCAGACTGTTTTCACCTGACTCGAGTGTCTGTGGTTTCCCTGAGAGATGTCGGTCAGCCGTTTTGCTTTCTCCTCTAACGTCATTTTAAACCTCCGCAGAGCGCGACATCAAGGTGGTGCGCCCGCTGTACAGCGTGGAGGTCACGGAGACGGAGACCGCCAAGTTTGAGACGGAGATTTCGGAGGAGGACCTCCACGCCACCTGGAAACTGAAGGGAGAGATGATCCACCCTTCTGCTGTAAGATTACACACCCGCAAATATGTCACTGTTGTTATTAGGAAGTGAAAGGATGTGGATATATAGACTAAAAACACAGTTACACCTAGAGAGGGGGGAATGAGAGGGGGGATAGCCAGAGCAGGGGGAATGAGAGGGGGAAACACCAGAGCAGGGGGAATGAGAGGGGGAAACACCAGAGCAGGGGGAATGAGAGGGGGGGTAGCCAGAGCAGGGGGAATGAGAGGGGGAAACACCAGAGCAGGGGGAATGAGAGGGGGATAGCCAGAGCAGGGGGAATGAGAGGGGGAAACACCAGAGCAGGGAGAATGAGAGGGGGGATAGCCAGAGCAGGGGGAATGAGAGGGGGAAACACCAGAGCAGGGGGAATGAGAGGGGGAATAGCCAGAGCAGGGGGAATGAGAGGGGGAAACACCAGAGCAGGGGGAATGAGAGGGGGAATAGCCAGAGCAGGGGGAATGAGAGGGGGAATAGCCAGAGCAGGGGGAATGAGAGGGGGAAACGTAGCAGAAGATACTCCTTTTTAAACCAAAACGTAGCGGTGTGAATGTAGCCTGAATTATAGAGAGCTCGGCAAAGATTTGCCTGGAAGAAGACATTTTGGATCGTTTGTTTTAACTCGTCCTCAGGATGTGGAGATCAAGGACGAGGGAAGCCGACACATTTTGATTCTCTTCAACTGCAAAATGGACATGGCCGGAAGTGTCGACTTCTCGGCAGCGAACGCCAAATCCTCGGCTCAGCTCAGGGTCAAAGGTGACAGAAATCACACACACACACACACACACACACACACACACACACACACACACACACACAGTTTGGTAGTCAGCGTAAAATCTGTGACCAAACTCTTGAGATTTTTGGTAAAACGTGAAACCCAGCATCTAGTTAAGTACTGCACATTCACTAGTTTCACATTTCCGAGTCCTGCTGAAACAGAAATAAGGGCCGGGAGTGTAAAGCTAAGAAGGAGCAGCTCGGCACCAGAGGAACCAGAGAGTCAGGCAGGAGTTATCTCATCAAACCGAGAGAGAGGGAGTTCATTGAGAAGCCTCACGAACTCGAAACTCGAAACACGGTACGACAAGACGTTCTTCTCACCCAGACACGTTCTGGTTGAACTGTTACCCAACGTCAGCTGCAAAAATACACCGTCCGGTTATATTTATTGGTTTATTTAGAAGGGGACAGTGCAATTTCATAAAACACATGAACAAACATGGTTAAAAAAGCCAGAATTAGCCAAAAGGCTATTTTTCATCTGTAGTCCCCTGGCCAAGATGTAAAAGAAGCAATAAAATACAAACATGAAGAAACATTAACAAGTCTATGGCGAATTGATAACTACAATATAAACAGCACTGTAAAATACCTAAGGTACACAGTACCTGTTACAATATTAAAACACACAACAATATATTCAGTTGTGTCTTTGACATGATCTCCACTCCATCATATATAACAGCAGATTGGGCCCTTTTATAGGTAAATAAAAGGCAGGGTTCATACGTTTTGAAAAAAAATGGAAAAGTTATGGAATTTAAAAAATGCTAATTCCAGGCCTGGAAAGGTTTCGTATTTTGGAAAAATACAAAGACCCAGAAAGTTTTGGAAACACAGCATAATAATATGTGTTCAATTTATGAATCCTACTATGAACCGCATAAATGGTTTATAGTTAAACCTGTGAGGGTAAACTTTAACACAGATTTGAATTCTTATTGTAGAATTTCGACTGACATTTTCAGGAACACATGGTCATGGAAATTTGCAGAAAGGTCATGGAAAGGTCATGGAAAGGTATTGGTTAAAAGACGTATGAACCCTGAAAAGGGAGGAAAGCTGCAGAGAAAAATGTCCAAATTTCTGAGATTGAAGTCATAATTTGGTGAGAAAAACACTCAGACATTTGGGCCAGTAAGTAAGACGTAAAGCTATTTTAAAACTCTTATCGTAGAATTATTAAATATTCTGCACTGCAACAAAAACCTTTATCTTAACAAGTCATAAATTCAAATCCGAGCGTCTGGAACGGATGTATTCCTGACTCTATAAGGTAACAATCATTTAATAACATAACCTTGTTTGAAATGGGTTTGGCTAAAAGCTTACTTATGCTATATTGACTGGGTTGAATAGAATTTCATCACTAAAAAGAGACTAAAATGCAATTTTCGTCAACTAAAACTAGACAAATAATAATAATGATAATTCTGACTAAAATAAGACTAAAATGCTCAGACTTTTAAAAACTGACGAGACTAAAAATTGTAGAATTTGACTAGAACTAATAAAAACTAAAATGACAGCTTGACCTAAAAGACTAAAACTCAAATTAAAACAGGCTGCCAAAAACAAACTGTGGATGAGGGACATCCAGAGGTATTTCAGACAGACAGACAGACAGACAGACAGACAGACAGACAGACAGACAGACAGACAGACAGACAGACAGACAGACAGAGTTAGACATAGATAGATGTTTAGGAAGTGAAATGTCGTTGATATAGACTAAAGACGCAGTTACACTTAGTTCTAGTAATGACTTCATTTGTACAGGTTTTCTTAAATACAAAATAACTTTAAATGGCTGTCCTCGACTAAAGAAATTCTTAGTCGACTAACACTTATAGGATTTTGTCGACTAATCGATTAGTTGATATAATCGACAGAGCTGTGCTCTTTGAGAGGTGGTTAAGACTAGAAAAGCACAATATAAATGTAGTTAATTAACCATCTGTAAAACTGAGTTTCTCCACAATTAATCCTGCAAAAGCACCACTTTAAATCTCGTGTTTACCATGAATGTGCTCAGAAGTTTCTTGGAAATGAGTAATTAAGCATGAATAAGCATAAAAAATGACTAATGGACTAAAGAAATCTTAGTTGACTAAGACCAAAACGACCGATAAGTCGACTAATCCACTAAAAATAAGATCAGTAGAGAACAAAGACTTCACACATTCAGTGTTAAAGGACCATCTTCAACGATCAACAGTTCCCATCTAATCCTGAAAGCTAGAAACTGTAAAGCAGTGGCTGTGATGTGAGCCAGATCTCAGCTGTCACCGACCCTTTTAAAGACTTTTAAAAAACAAAATCAAATCTCAAACGGTGAAATCCCTCAGATGGAGCTTTTTGTTGTAACATGAAATGTAACTCCTCCGTGTCGTTGAGCAGATATCGTGTTAGCTGTCAGAGCAGATCCTGACTGACAGCTCGGCCTTTAACTGGCCATTAAGGGGCTTTAATTCAGGCATGTGGAGAAGCCTGCTGTAAATACTTGTTAATTCAAACTGGCTTCCTGTATCTGGGGTCGATGACAGCGTTACGACACGGCCAACCATGACGTTGCATTTTTCTGCAGCGTGACGTTGGGTAACCCCCAGCGAGGAGCTTCCACATTCTCCTTTTCCAGGAAAGTGACTGACAGGAGCAGGTTGGCTTCCCCTGCCGGGTTTGGCAGAGGCTGGCTCTCAGCCAATCAGGCTGCTCGGTTATTTTAGACGACACATGCCTTATCTAGAGCAGGTTAGCGGTGATTGGCAGGGGGCAGGATGCTCCCCCGTCCCTTACTGGTGCCTGCCAGCTTTATGAAATGTGCGGCAGGTCGTATGCTAATGAGCCAGCCCCCCCAGTGCCAAGTCGCGGTGTGGCTGTGTTCAGTTGTCCCGAGGGCATCCAGCCACCGGCCCACAGCTCCAGCACGCCATGACGATAAGCCACTGAGGATTAGCCGTTTCTCTGCGGGGATTTCTTTGGATTTATTCGACTTTTTTTGTTAGTGTTCTCTGAGGGGGGGGGACTAACCATGTCTTCTCCCCAATCCAAAGCCCGGGTGATCGGCCTGGCGAGGCCTTTGCAGGACGCCACGGTGACCGCCGGGGAGACCGCCACCTTCGAGTGCGAGCTGTCGTATGAAGGCATCGCTGTCGAGTGGTTCCTGGGGGGTACCAAGCTGGAACCAAGCGACAGAGTAAGTCCCAAAACACACACACACACACACACACACACACACAGCCAACTCACACTCTTCCTGTTGACATCCAGATACTAAAAGCTGTGCAGGGGCACCAGGAGTCCGGGCCCCGGGCCTCGGGCCCCGGGCCTCGGGCCCCGGGCCGGTTCTGGTCCCAGGGTTATGACCGGATTTCAACAACAATGACACATTTAAGAGACATTAAATGAAGAAAGGAAAGCCAGGGAACCCCTAAAGGAGGGGGCTCGGCATGTTGGGGTCCTTTTCCTTTCCTTTCCTTTTCTTTCCTTTTACAATTATTCATCAAAATGTAAATAAAGAGATAAGAAAAGATATAGTCTATGACATGAAAAATGCACAGAAGAAAGGAACAATCAGATGAGGAGAGAAAGAAAGTAATCTTACAAAAAGTTTTGACTTTTGCATTTAAGTACTTTTCGCAGTGTGTTTGCTCGTTTTATTTTAGTTTTAGTGTGATGTGAGGGCCAGGTATAATATTTTAGAAATATGCAGCTACATATACGTACAAAATACTTACATAATACAGATGAATGCTTAGTCTCTGTGCCGCTTTACTGTCCGATTTTAAGTGATTTCGGCACAGCGCCATCTCTGATTTGCGTTCATTTTGGCTTCAATAGTTTTTTTAACCTGGCGATACATAGTTTCAGTTTAGTCTTTCTTGAAGGTTTTGGTTTTTCATTTAGTTTCACTTTTCTAAACTCCACTTCTTTAGGTTTTAGTTTGAGTTTAGTTTAGGATAAGGTGAGCGTGTTGTTGGCCAGTGTTTCCGTTTGCTGTTCTCTTCTCTTCATATAAGGCCCTGCTGCTGCAGCGTTGAGGATTCCAGCCGAGCATACGATCCTGCTTTTGAGATAACGCAGGCAGGGAGGCTTTTTCTGCCCTGCAAGCGTTTCTCCAGGGGTTATTTTTAACAGCTGCAGCAGGAGGCCCGAGACGCAGAGCAGGTGGCCACGGCAGCGATTTGACAGCTTCAGCTTTAAAATCACACCACGCGCCGTTAAAAAAAAAAAAAAAAAAAAAAAAAAAGGTTTCTTCGCTTTTTCGCGCGGAAATAAGAGTCGCAAAGAGAGCTCGGTGTGAGTCCGGGCCGCTGAAAACAAGTCCAGCCATAACGCAGGATTAGTTTGATTATGGGATGGAACCGGAGAGCTCTAAAAGGTTTCCAGGGAAACACGATCTCTCTCTCGTGGGAGGGGGGGGGGGGTTGTGCAAGTGTGATTGACTGTTACACAACATCAACTGTTGCACCAAATCTCAAACTAAAGCCCCGAGCTGTTCTCTGACTGGGCTTTTCTTTAAATATGAAAGATAAAATATGTATGAGTAAATTCATACGTACATACATATATACATGTATAGTGTACATAGATACATACAAAAAAAAGAGAAAGAAAACAGATTATTTTCAGCAGATTATCACGAGCATGACTCAGCCACCTTCTTTATCTTTCTGTTCAAGAGTTCATAACAACCGAACTAAAATCCTGCAGGTTCAGTAAATTAAACCTCAAGAAAGCCAGTTTGTTGTTGAGCCACGGAGGAGAAGAACAAGACCAGACAGAAGACCAATAAAACAATAAAAAAAGCTATATTTGTCCTCCCCCAACACCCACACAAACGATCTCAACCAATGGATTCGAAAACTGACAGAAAACTGCACGAACTGTGGCCGGGTTGGCTCAGTGGGCAGAGCAGGCGCACATATACTGAGAGGGTTATACCTCGACGCAGAGGTCCAGGGTTTGGATCTGACCTGGGAGGATTTCTTGCATGTCTTCCTCTCTCCCTCTCTCTCCCTCTCTCTCTCTCTCCTTTCTCACCTAGCTGTAAAGCAAATAAAGTCTGAAAAGCCCAAAAAATAATCTTAAAAGAAACTCTACACGAACTCCGGAGCAACTGAACTGATATGATTTCAACTTTGAGCTTTGAAAAGATGAAATACAAAAAGTTTACAGTCTTTTGTCAGTTCAAAAGTTGTTTCTTTAACTTGTCTTTGTTGTCACTGACCCATTTTCAAAAAAAAGGTTTCTATATATCTGAAATCTGGGTTTCTGTCAAAACAAGTAACGTGGTAAGTCGAATAAATGATCATTTCACTACTGTCATTGAATTTGGGTTTTTTATTCAGTTTTATAGCAGAAAGAATCGATAAAGACATCGAGAAGTGACCAAATTGTCGGGCAAAGTGACAAAAAAAAATAGCTTCAAACACATTGGGGAAAAGTGAGCCTGGACTTCCCCTCTGTGAGATCAATAAAGTAAAATAATAAAATCTTATCTTCAAATACATCAAAAATCAAATCCTCTCTGTCTGCAGACATGAAGATACTTTGGTTACACTTTACTTGAAGGTATCTACATAAGAGTGACGTGACACTGTCATGAACGTGTCATAAGCGTTATAAACAAGTTATAAATGTTTATGACTTCTGCAGTGTTTTCTTTAGGATTTTTTTTTTTAGCAGTGGGGGCCTGTCCGAACACCCCCCACTCCCCCCCATGAAACATAACTGACACTTTGCTGCAACACACACTAATAATATTTATTCACCTCAATTCACACACACAATGAGGCATATTGTCAGTAGTGATTGAACTGTATTTTTAGAGTTACTATATCGGCCAACTCTGATCTCGACATATAGGCTAAGAATTCTGTAGCAAATAACAATAAACCCACTATTAATGACATTATCTTAATGCACTATTAATGACATTATCTTAATGCACTATTAATGACATTATCTTAATGCACTATTAATGACATTATCTTAATGCACTATTAATGACATTATCTTAATGCACTATTAATGAAATTATCTTAATGCACTATTAATGACATTATCTTAATGCACTATTAATGACATTATCTTAATGCAGTGTCACTACTGCAGCATGTAAATAATGCACCTCAAATACAAACGTTCTCCGACGTGCACTCTAACAATGCAGCCCTGTTTCTGATACCGTGGGGGACAGAAATGTTGCCGTGGGGGGGGGCCCGCCACGGTCAAATCAACATAGAGGAAACACTGTTCTGTCATTAAGTGTCATTCGGTTTTTGTCATGACAAGATGACATTGTTTTGGGTTGTCTTGATTATGACAAGTTGACATTAACCAAAGTGACATTACCAGAAGTTGTCTTGGTCATGACAAGTGACATTAAGTTAGGATGGAGTGTCCTTATTATTATATTATCACAGCTAAATGCCTAACCTTAACCCTTACCCTCACCCTAACCATAACCTAATTATATCCCTAATCCTGAAACCAAGTCTTCACCCTCAAACAGCCCTTAAAACGTGGGGGGGTCCAGCATTTTGGCCCCACAAAGCTAGTATAGTGGACTCCCGATTTTTGGACCCCACAAATATAGTTAAAAAAGAACACACAGACACCCACACACACACACACACACACACACACACACACACGCCGGCTCGACGCACACACACCAGCGCAACCAGCGCAGAACCATAAAACAGCCGTTAGGTTTCGTGTGTCATGTGTTCAGTCATGACACTCTTAAGTATTTACCTTCAAGTGAAGTGTTACCAAACTTTATTACCTTTGTTTATATTATTTTATTCTGTTGCAATCACATTTTACTTCCTACACTCAGAGGCATGAACATTTGATTCTCTACAACTAGTGAGAAATTGGCAAAAGTTTTCTACTTTATTGGTGAGCTTAAAATGTCTTGACGGGTTTCTTCTCCGAAGGGTAGCTCAGAAACCAAATGGCGTGTGGCTCCTTTCATGTACTAGTCTGGCTATCACCAGACCAAGCTCAAGCTCATAAGACTTACTTTATAATCACAGTTTGTGATTTGTGGCTACCACCAGACCAAGCTCAGTCTTTTAAGATTGACCATTGCTCTGGGGGAGTCTGCTCTGTATTTTCTACTGCACAAGAGGCGCGATCAACGGGCATAGTTCCCATGACTCTGCACGTAGTTGGATAGTCCTTCAACCAATCAGAGCAACGATCCAGGTGACGTAGCAGCGACAGCGGCATCAGCGCGTTGCTGCGCTTCGGTGGCCGCCACGTTGAATGTAAAACGAGAAGCTGCTTGGTCGCTTCTCTATCGTCATCGTGTTAAACCGGCCAATAGCGCGCCAGGTGGATAAGCCAGATTGTGGTTGGTCCCCACAGATCTGTAACGGAAGCAGGGTAGATGAACATACAGGTTTCCAGCCTGAGCTGCAGGGAGAAATCAAACCCCCGGCAGATCAGGCCGGGGTTACCCAGTCTATTCATGTACAGCAGGGCTGTCAAACTCAACTTCACCAAGGTCCAGGCAGGTTTAGTTTATTGATAGGCTTTGTGTCATATAGTCTTCTCACTTACAGTTTGGTCGACATAAAGTCCTGAAGAAGTCAGGAGAAAGTTCCTCGGCCATCAGAGGAAAGAAGAGCCCAAAAACTTTGGCGAAATGACAAAAACTTTGGAAAAAGTGACAAAAACTTTGGAAAAAGTGACAAAAACTTTGGAAAAAGTGACAAAAACTTTGGAAAAAGTAGCAAAACGTTAGAAAAAAATGACAAAAACTTCGGAAAAAGTGACAAAAAGGTCGAAAAAAATTCGAAAAATGTCAGCAAAAGTGACCAAAACATCGGCAAAAAGTAGGTGGGCCAAAATGTTTTCTGAACCTAAATTGATGTGCGGGGCCAGATCAGGATCTGCGAGGGGCCAGATTTGGCCCACGGGCCTCGAGTTTGACACGTGCTGTACAGGATTGAATAACCAGTCTGTAGCTGCTTCTTTAAAAACCTCTTCCCAAACAGAATTTTGAACTGGTCAGCATTGTAAAGTATTCTATTGGAAGTCCTTCCCTCTCCCCTCTCTCTGAGAGATTATTAAATCAAATGTACCCTAAACGACAGTTGAAAGACCTGATAATGGTTCATCTGTAAAGCACAACTAATCTCGGTTGAAGAGATGAGATAAGAGAGATAAATGTAATGGTTTTTCAGACACGATCGACACCATATGGTTCCTTCCTCTCGGCGGAGTTGTGTTTCGGTGGCTCTGTGTGAAATACGGTCCGTGGACGTGTGTTAAAATCAGCCCTCGGGTGTCAAAGGTCTAAATGTTTAAATCGGGGGAAGGAAAGCAGCTGCCTGCGTTCGTTTGAGTTGTCAGGGCTCAGCTGACGGAGCCCGCATGTGCTGCAGACCTGAGAACCATGTCAAGAACATTTCTTTTTATTTATTTTGGTGACGCAACTCCACACACATATATACAAGCTTGCAAATGTAACACATGTATCTCACATTTGAAAATACAAACAGTAGAAAATACATTTTTGATTTGATTTATTTTGGATTCGACAAACATAATCCCAAGGATAGCATGTTAAAGTGTAAACACCTATTTCCAACATGGTCCTTGGTGTTAAAACATGCAACACATAACGAAGACCTATTTCAGGTCAAAGACATAACAAGTAATACAGATCATCCGAGGTTTGAAAACATTCTAAAATCAAAGAATCATAAATCACATAAAATAATCAGTCTACTCTGACTAAAAAATATTGGCTACTCTATTCCATAAAAATACCTTTACTTTGTGTCTAAAAGCCCCTCCAGCATAAATAATAATGAAATAAATAAAACAAATAAAAGGCAGCTTCCAGTTACGTAAAATGAGTCTGGCAGCTACAATAAAGCCCGTTAAGATCTGTCTTTGGTTTATTTTGTGTATTTTGTATTATGTTTACGCGAAATCATGATGTCACGTTGTCTTTTTAATGTAATATGAAGCAGTGCACGAAGTTAAAAACAGTAGGAATATTTAGTTGAGTTGTGAGTCTGATTGTTAATTGTTTATTGTACGTCTTGTTGATAGTTGATTGTTTATTCTATGTCTTTTCTATTTATAGAAACTTATTTATTATTTTTTTTTTTTTTTATTGCATTTTGCACCGGGGGTCCTAGGGGACTGAAATTTCATTTGTGCCGTATGTCATGCATGTATAGCACATCTGACGACAAAGCTGACTTCACTTGACTAACACTCGACTACACAACTCTGAAAAACTGAGTTTCTCCACAAAGAATCATGGAAAAGCACAAATAGCATCAAAAACGTCCAAAAAAAGTGACAAAAACGTAAATAAACAGAGTGTTGGTGTGACTGTGACTGTGTTGAACAGGTGGTGTTGAAGTCGGAGGCTAAAGTCCACAGCCTGACTCTGAGGGACGTCAAGCTGAACGAAGCCGGACAACTTAAACTGGTCGCCAAAGACTTCCAGACCGAGGCCAACCTCATCGTCAAAGGTAAGGTCACCAAACCAAAGAGCTTTGTGTCAAGTTACAGAGGCCAGAGCAGGGGGATTGAGAGGGGGAAACACCAGAGCAGGGGGAATGAGAGGGGGGAACACCAGAGCAGGGGGAATGAGAGGGGGGAACACCAGAGCAGGGGGAATGAGAGGAGGGATAACACCAGAGCAGGGGGAATGAGAGGGGAAACACCAGAGCAGGGGGAATGAGAGGGGGAAACACCAGAGCAGGGGGGGAATGAGAGAGGTGAAACACCAGAGCAGGGGGAATGAGAGAGGTGAAACACCAGAGCAGGGGGAATGAGAGAGGGGAAACACCAGAGCAGGGGGAATGAGAGGGGTGAAACACCAGAGCAGGGGGAATGAGAGAGGGGAAACACCAGAGCAGGGGGAATGAGAGAGGTGAAACACCAGAGCAGGGGGAATGAGAGAGGGGAAACACCAGAGCAGGGGGAATGAGAGGGGAAACACCAGAGCAGGGGGAATGAGAGAGGGGAAACACCAGAGCAGGGGGAATGAGAGGGGAAACACCAGAGCAGGGGGAATGAGAGGGGGAAACACCAGAGCAGGGGGAATGAGAGGGGGAACACCAGAGCAGGGGGAATGAGAGGAGGGATAACACCAGAGCAGGGGGAATGAGAGGAGGGATAACACCAGAGCAGGGGGAATGAGAGGGGGAAACACCAGAGCAGGGGGAATGAGAGGGGTGAAACACCAGAGCAGGGGGAATGAGAGAGGGGAAACACCAGAGCAGGGGGGGAATGAGAGGGGAAACACCAGAGCAGGGGGGGAATGAGAGGGGAAACACCAGAGCAGGGGGAATGAGAGAGGGGGAAACACCAGAGCAGGGGAATGAGAGGGGAAACACCAGAGCAGGGGGAATGAGAGGGGGAAACACCAGAGCAGGGGGAATGAGAGGGGGAAACACTAGAGCAGGGGGAATGAGAGAGGGAAACACTAGAGCAGGGGGAATGAGAGGGGGAAACACCAGAGCAGGGGGAATGAGAGGGAGAAACACCAGAGCAGGGGGAATGAGAGGGGAAACACCAGAGCAGGGGGAATGAGAGGGAGAAACACCAGAGCAGGGGGAATGAGAGGGGGAAACACTAGAGCAGGGGGAATGAGAGGTGAAAAACCAGAGCAGGGGGAATGAGAGGGGGGAAACACAGCAGAAGATATTCCTTTTTAAACCAAAAGGTAGCGGTGTAACAGTATCCTAACTACCGTGGTGTGTGTTTTTGCGTGTGTGTGTGTGTGTCTTTTTGCGTGCGTGTGTGTTTTTGCGTGTGTGTGTGTGTGTGTGTGTGTTTTTGCGTGTGTGTGTGTGTGTGTGTGTGTGTGTGTGTGTGTGTGTGTGTGTTTTTGCGTGCGTGTGTGTGTGTGTGTGTGTGTGTGTGTGTGTGTGTGTGTGTGTTTTTGCGTGTGCGTTCAGAGCCTCCGGTGGAGTTCACGAGGCCTCTGGAGGACCAGACCGTGGAGGAGGAAGCCACCGCCACGCTGGAGTGCGAAGTGTCCCGAGAGAAGGCGGCGGTGCGATGGCTCCGGGACGGACAGGACATCAGGAAGACCAAGAAGTACGAGATGATCGTCGACGGACGCAAGCGAGCGCTGGTCATCCACGACTGCTCTCTGGACGACTCCAAGACCTACACCTGTGACGCCAAAGACTTCAAGACCTCCTGCTTCCTCAACGTGGAACGTGAGTACGGCCGAGGAAGTTTTAAAGTCTTTCTGTTGTTGTTGTCTTTTTGTTTTATTTTTTTTTTTTTAGAACTTAGATTTTTATTTAGAACCACAGCATTACATACAATACAGTATGGCATCGGGTTTTAACCAGAGGTGGTCCGATACCGATTCCAATACCTGAACTTGTGTATCGGCCGATACCGATACCAGTGGGTCATATATTTTATTATGTTTTAACAGCTGTATACTACTATCTCTGTATGGATGTGATATGATGTATAACAGCTGGTATGGATGTGATATGATGTATAACAGCTGTATACTACTATCTCTGTATGGATGTGATATGATGTATAACAGCTGTATACTACTATCTCTGTATGGATGTGATATGATGTATAACAGCTGTATACTACTATCTCTGTATGGATGTGATATGATGTATAACAGCTGTATACTACTATCTCTGTATGGATGTGATATGATGTATAACAGCTGTATACTACTATCCCTGTATAGATGTGATATGATGTATAACAGCTGTATACTACTATCTCTGTATGGATGTGATATGATGTATAACAGCTGTATACTACTATCCCTGTATAGATGTGATATGATGTATAACAGCTGTATACTACTATCCCTGTATAGATGTGATATGATTTCTATCTTTGTTGTCGGTCTGGCTCAGGTTAAACTCTTTGTGAAACAATGAATGCCCCAGAACTTTCTTTTATTCTCCAGTTTGACAGTCAGTTATAACGGAAAAAGAACACAAATAAACTACTTTAACGTAGATTTTCTTTAGGGCTATCGGATCGGTGCATAAACTCCAGTACTTTCCGATACCGATACCAGCTATTTAGGCGGTATCGGAGCCGATACTGGTATCGGTATGGGACCATCTCTAGTTTTAACATGTCAGTCCATTACGTTTCTACAATATTGACAATTCGTCTAAACATGTCAGATGCACAATCAAAAGTATACACTGTAGTATAAACTCCACATAAGTACTGTGCATCAGTTGTACTGTATAGTGCTTTAAGTATAGAGTATACATGGCATGCAGATAAGCTGAGAACTTGCTAGTACATGTGGTTTAGTTTTCCGATTTACTAATTTACAGAAATTAGGCGCAGTAAAACATTCATCCCAACAATAATGTCCAGATATTGTTCTATGGTCTGTGCTAAAACTAGTACTTACAAACGATGCTTTCGAAGGCATAAACAAAGGACGGATTGTCACACACCGTTTTAGTTTTAAAAGCCTAACCAGGGACAGGGGTTGCAAATTAGTCATGGCTATAAACCTGCATGCAATGTTCTATGCATTTCTCTCTGCCAAATAAACACTAAATAAAAAAGAAATAATAATAATAAATAAAAAACATATCACATGTCAAATGAAAAGAAATTTAAAGGGCCGATAGGGGGTTAATAGCTTAAACCTGAAGGCAATGTGTTAGATAAACAGCGCTGTAGATGTCTGGTTCAGTGTTTGTGTTGTTGGATTATGTGTCAATGTGCCTGAAATGTACAACAACAAATTGCCTCTCGGGTCATGAAAGTTTTCTAAGTCTAAATCTAAGGTTTTGTGTGTGTGTGTGTGTGTGTGTGTGTGTGTGTGTGTGTGTGTGTGTGTGTGTGTGTGTGTGTGTGTCCACAGCTCCACATGTCGAGTTCTCGAAGCCTCTCCGTGATGTTGAGGTCAAAGAGAAGGAATCCGCCAGGTTTGAATGCCAAGTTTCCAGAGAGGATGTCAAAGTGAGCATCACCTTTTGTGTCCAGATACATCTTCAAATATATAACGACTAGGGCTGGGCGATACGGAGAAAATCAAACATCAAATACCTCGATATCGATACCGCAACGATATTGTAGTGCTGACTAGTAGGGCTGCCACCTCTTAGTCGATTAGTCGACTAATCAGTCGTTTTGGTCTTAGTCGACTAAGATTTCTTTAGTCCATTAGTCATTTTTTATGCTTATTCATGCTTAATTATTCATTTCCAAGAAATTTCTGAGCACATTTATGGTAAACACAAGATTTAAAGTGGTGCTTTTGCAGGATTAATTGTGGAGAAACTCAGTTTTACAGATGGTTAATTAACTACATTTATATTGTGCTTTTCTAGTCTTAACCACCTCTCAAAGCTCACAGCTCTGTCAATTAAATCAACTAATCGATTAGTCGACAAAATTTTATAAGTGTTAGTCGACTAAGGACTTCTTTAGTCGAGGACAGCCCTACTGACTATCGGTGCTTTCACCAAATATTTACACAAATAATCATCAGTAATGTGGATATAATGTCTAAGTGGGTAAAGGTGAATACTAGAACAGTTACAACAGTTTGAAAAAGTTCAGAAAACAACATCACTTTGCTGTAATACAGCCTTTACAACCAGGAAAAGACACTTAAGCTATGTTATGATATCACGATATCCAAAATCTAAGACGATATCTAGTCTCATATCACGATATCCATATAATATCGATGTATTGGCCAGCTCTAATAACAACCGTTTCACTTTTCTAAACCTCTCCTCTGTCCGTGTGGCGCAGGTCCGCTGGTTTAAAGATGGAAGTGAAATCAGAAAGGGGAAGAAGTATGAGATTATCGCTCAGGGTCGCCAACACATCCTCATCGTCCACAAGTCCGTGTTTGACGACGAGGCAGAATACGAATGTGACGCCAAGACCTCCAAATCCTCCGGCATGCTCACTGTCGTCGGTAAGACAACCACACACCAGGAGCCTGTTTATTTTATTGTTGATTTTTGGCAGTGGTGGAATGTAACTTAGTACATTTACTCCAGTACTGTGGTAAAAAAAAAAAAAAACACTGTTATGTCATAAACAGAAAGCCAAATAAGTGTGCTGTATATGGTTTTACTTCAGGTGCTCATATTATATATAATGCTGTTTGGCTTTTTCCCCTTCTCCTTTATTGTGTTATATATCTTTTCGTGCATGTTGTAGAAGTGAAAAAGCCCAAAGTCCATCCCAAAGGGACTTACCATCTCCAACAGGGCACACTCTCATACTCTGCTTCTGACTGGCTAGTAGTCCTTACCTAGGTACTGTCAGGGCCCTCATACTCTGCTTCTGACTGGCTAGTAGTCCTTACATAGCTACTGTCAGGGCCCTCATACTCTGCTTCTGACTGGCTAGTAGTCCTTACCTAGGTACTGTCAGGGCCCTCATACTCTGCTTCTGACTGGCTAGTAGTCCTTACCTAGGTACTGTCAGGGCCCTCATACTCTGCTTCTGACTGGCTAGTAGTCCTTACCTAGGTACTGTCAGGGCCCTCATACTCTGCTTCTGACTGGCTAGTAGTCCTTACCTAGGTACTGTCAGGGCACACTCTCATACTCTGCTTCTGACTGGCTAGTAGTCCTTACCTAGGTACTGTCAGGGCACACTCTCATACTCTGCTTCTGACTGGCTAGTAGTCCTTACCTAGGTACTGTCAGGGCCCTCATACTCTGCTTCTGACTGGCTAGTAGTCCTTACCTAGGTACTGTCAGGGCCCTCATACTCTGCTTCTGACTGGCTAGTAGTCCTTACCTAGCTACTGTCAGGGCACACTCTCATACTCTGCTTCTGACTGGCTAGTAGTCCTTACCTAGGTACTGTCAGGGCACGCCCTCATACTCTGCTTCTGACTGGCTAGTAGTCCTTGCCTAGCTACTGTCAGGGCCCTCAAACTCTGCTTCTGACTGGCTAGTAGTCCTTATCTAGGTACTGTCAGGGCCCTCATACTCTACTTCTGACTGGCTAGTAGTCCTTACCTAGCTACTGTCAGGGCTGTCATACTCTGCTTCTGACTGGCTAGTAGTCCTTACCTAGGTACTGTCAAGACCCTCATACTCTGCTTCTGACTGGCTAGTAGTCCTTACCTAGGTACTGAGCATGTGCGACTCCCAACAGAGATGTTACAGCAGTGAGATGTCTCACTCTGTAGCTAAAACATAGAGCTCAACGCACAGGGTGAAAAGAGGAGCTTAATATGAGCACTTTAAGTAACATTTCCACTGCAGGACTTTAACTTGTTAACAGAGTATCTTTGCATTGTGGTATCAGTACTTTTACTGCAGTAATCTGAGTACTTCCTCCACCGCTGGTCACAAGAGGTTTGAGTTGAGCTCTCACGTTGTTTCTCGGCTCCGTGCGTTGCAGAGGAGGAGACCAGGTTCAGCAAGAACCTGTCCAACGTGGAGGGAACGGAGACGGACAGCGTGAAGCTGATCTGCGAGGTGTCCAAACCCAGCGCCGACGTGACCTGGTACCGCGGCGACCAGGAGCTGCCGGAGGGCGGTCGCTACGAGCAGATCGTGGACGGGAAGAGGAGGATCCTCCTCATCCAGGACCTGAAGCTGGCCGACGCCGGAGAGTACAGCTGCAGGCTGAGTCCCAGCGTCAAAACCTCCGGAAACCTCAAGATCAACGGTGAGGGAGGAGGGAAAGTAGACATGTTGGCTGTAGGGCTGCACGATATCTGACACACACACACACACACACACACACACACACACAGACACACGCACAGACACAAATACACACAGAAACACACACACACACAGACACAGATACACACAGGCGGGAAACTAGTCAACTATCTGGGTGGGTTTACTGCGCCAGTTGGTATTGTGACGACGATAAAAAGAGACGATATATTGTGCTGCCGTAGTTGTAATACACACACACACACACACACACACACACACACACACACACACACACACACACACACACACACACACACACACACACACACAGACACACACACACAGACACACACACAAACACACACAGACACACACACACACACACACACACATTCTATAGAACACACACAGACACACACACACACAAAGTGCAATATTCTATAGATTACTCCGTATATTATTCCGTAGATTACTACGTATTATATTTTGTATATTATTCCATACGTTACTCCGTATTATATTCCGTAGATTACTCCGTATTATATTCTGTAGATTACTCCGTATTATATTCTGTAGATTACTCCGTATTATATTCCGTAGATTACTCCGTATTATATTCTGTAGATTACTCCGTATTATATTCCGTAGATTACTCCGTATTATATTCTGTAGATTACTCCGTATTATATTCTGTAGATTACTCCGTATTATATTCCGTAGATTACTCCGTATTATATTCTGTAGATTACTCCGTATTATATTCTGTAGATTACTCCGTATTATATTCTGTAGATTACTCCGTATTAGATTACTCCGTATTATATTCTGTAGATTACTCCGTATTATATTCTGTAGATTACTCCGTATTATATTCCGTAGATTACTCCGTATTATATTCTGTAGATTACTCCGTATTATATTCTGTAGATTACTCCGTATTATATTCTGTAGATTACTCCGTATTATATTCTGTAGATTACTCCGTATTATATTCCGTACGTTACTCTGTATTATATTCTGTCGATTTTTCCGTACGTTACTGTGACTAACGTGTGATTCCCTGGCGGTTGTCCCAGAGCTGGCTGCAGAGTTCATCTCGCGGCCCCAGAGCCAGGAGGCCGTGGAGGGCCAGAAGGCCGAGTTCACCTGCTCCGTCTCCAAGGAAACCTACGAAGTGAAATGGATGAGAGGCGACGTGGAGCTGCAGGCCGGAGACCAGTACCAGATGGTCAGCGACGGGAAGAGGCGAGCGCTGGTCATCAAGACCTGCGAGCTCCGAGACGAGGGAACGTACACGGTGATGATCGGAGCCACCAGAGCCAGCGCTGACCTCACCGTGCTCGGTGAGCCCCGCCTAAATGTTATCTTACCTGCAACGCACCACACCGTTTACACGCCTTTGTTCCCTTTTTTCTCCCAAATTAGGCCCTATGTTCCCACATTTCCTTTTTCATGAATTTGTATCCGATTTTGGTAGCCAATTACACCCAACCTATTATCCAGTAGCAATGGACTACAGATGGGAACATAAGGCTGTGGGAACATAGGGCTATGAGAACATTGGGCTGTGAGACCATGGGGCTGTGGGATCATAGAGCTGTGGGAACATAGGGCTGTGGGAACATAAGGCTGTGGGAACATAAGGCTGTGGGAACATACGGCTGTGGTACCATTGGGCTGTGGGAACATAGGGCTGTGGGACCATAAGGCTGTGGGAACATAGGGCTGTGGGAACATAGAGCTGTGGGAACATAGAGCTGTGGGAACATAGAGCTGTGGGAACATAGAGCTGTGGGAACATAGGGCTGTGGGAACATAGAGCTGTGGGAACATAGGGCTGTGGGACCATAGAGCTGTGGGAACATAGAGCTGTGGGAACATAGGGCTGTGGGAACATAAGGCTGTGGGAACATAAGGCTGTGGGAACATACGGCTGTGGTACCATTGGGCTGTGGGAACATAGGGCTGTGGGACCATAAGGCTGTGGGAACATAGGGCTGTGGGACCATAGAGCTGTGGGAACATAGAGCTGTGGGAACATAGGGCTGTGGGAACATAGGGCTGTGGGAACATAGGGCTGTGGGAACATAAGGCTGTGGGAACATAGGGCTGTGGGAACATAAGGCTGTGGGAACATAGGGCTGTGGGAACATAAGGCTGTGGGAACATAGGGCTGTGGGAACATAAGGCTGTGGGAACATAAGGCTGTGGGAACATAGGGCTGTGGGAACATAAGGCTGTGGGAACATAGGGCTGGGGAACATAGGGCTGTGGGAACATAGGGGGAACTGTGGGAACATAAGGCTGTGGGAACATAGGGAACATAGGCTGTGGGAACATGTGGGAACATAGGGCTGTGGGACCATAAGGCTGTGGGAACATAGGGGCTGTGGGAACATAGGGCTGTGGGAACATAGAGCTGTGGGAACATAGGGCTGTGGGAACATAGGGCTGTGGGAACATAGGGCTGGGAACATAGAGCTGTGGGAACATAGAGCTGTGGGAACATAGGGCTGTGGGAACATAAGGCTGTGGGAACATAGGGCTGTGGGAACATAGAGCTGTGGGAACATAGGGCTGTGAGAACATAGTGCTGTGGGAACATAAGGCTGTGGGAACATAGGGCTGTGGGAACATAAGGCTGTGGGAACATAAGGCTGTGGGAACATAAGGCTGTGGGAACATAGGGCTGTGGTACCATAAGGCTGTGGGAACATAGGGCTGTGGGAACATAGAGCTGTGGGAACATAGGGCTGTGGGACCATAAGGCTGTGGGAACATAGGGCTGTGGGAACATAGAGCTGTGGGAACATAGGGCTGTGAGAACATAGAGCTGTGGGAACATAAGGCTGTGGGAACATAGGGCTGTGGTACCATTGGGCTGTGGGAACATAGGGCTGTGGGACCATAAGGCTGTGGGAACATTGGGCTGTGAGAACATAGAGCTGTGGGACCATAAGGCTGTGGGAACATTGGGCTGTGGGAACATAGAGCTGTGGGAACATAGGGCTGTGGGAACATAAGGCTGTGGGAACATAAGGCTGTGGGAACATAGGGCTGTGGTACCATAAGGCTGTGGGAACATAGGGCTGTGGGAACATAGAGCTGTGGGAACATAGGGCTGTGGGACCATAAGGCTGTGGGAACATAGGGCTGTGGGAACATAGAGCTGTGGGAACATAGAGCTGTGGGAACATAGGGCTGTGGGACCATAAGGCTGTGGGAACATAGGGCTGTGGGAACATAGAGCTGTGGGAACATAGGGCTGTGAGAACATAGTGCTGTGGGAACATAAGGCTGTGGGAACATAGGGCTGTGGGAACATAAGGCTGTGGGAACATAGGGCTGTGGTACCATAAGGCTGTGGGAACATAGGGCTGTGGGAACATAGAGCTGTGGGAACATAGGGCTGTGGGACCATAAGGCTGTGGGAACATAGGGCTGTGGGAACATAGAGCTGTGGGAACATAGGGCTGTGAGAACATAGAGCTGTGGGAACATAAGGCTGTGGGAACATAGGGCTGTGGTACCATTGGGCTGTGGGAACATAGGGCTGTGGGACCATAAGGCTGTGGGAACATTGGGCTGTGAGAACATAGAGCTGTGGGACCATAAGGCTGTGGGAACATTGGGCTGTCGGAACATAGAGCTGTGGGAACATAGGGCTGTGGGAACATAAGGCTGTGGGAACATAGGGCTGTGGTACCATTGGGCTGTGGGAAAATAGGGCTGTGGGACCATAAGGCTGTGGGAACATTGGGCTGTGAGAACATAGAGCTGTGGGAACATAAGGCTGTGGGAACATAGAGCTGTGGGACCATAAGGCTGTGGGAACATAGGGCTGACCCCGTTTACATGTTTGGTTTTTAATAAGTCTAAATTCGAAATAAAGTTTTATCTCGTCAAAATATCCGCTCTCTCAATCTAATTACCGAATAAATTAAAGATATGTGATATGTCACATTCTAGCTGAAGTTTTTACCCAACAGATCTGCAGTTTGACTTGAACATTGTGCGAGTAAAGTGTTTCCTGCTTGTGTCATTCTGTTTCCTGCAGAGAAACTGAAGGTGATCACGCCGCTGAAGGACACAGAGGCCAAAGAAGGACAGGAAGTGGTCCTGAACTGCGAGGTGAACACGGAGGGAGCCAAGGCCAAGTGGCTGAAGAACGAGGAGACCATATTCGAGAGCAGCAAGTACGTGATGGTCCAGAGAGACAACGTGTTCTCTCTGAGGATCAAAGACGCCCAGAAGGGAGACGAGTCCAACTACAGCATCAACCTGACCAATCAGAGAGGAGAGCAGGCCCAGAGCTCCTGCAAGCTCGCTGTCAAAGGTCAGTGGTGCACGCTGACACATGCACGTCCGCGGGAACAGAGTTAAAGCTCAATAAATGATAATGTAGAGAAACTGCAGGGAACAGGGTTAGCATGTGAATGTGCTGGTGGCCAGTCGTTACCCATTGGGGTTGTATTTGTTTGGCAGTTGAGTTCAAATATCCACAATCCTTGCGCAGCATCGCTCACTGCACCTTTAAGTAAGTAAGTAAGTCCTATGAGAAAGATTACGTTGTGTGCTTGGATATTAAGTCAATATATTGAGATTCTGAGTCAATATTTTAAATTTTCACATTACTTTGAGATTCTTAGTTTATATATTGAGATACTGAGTAAATATTTTGAGATATTAAGTACATTTTGTGAGACATAAAGTCAATAAATTGAGATACTAAGTCAGTTCTTGACTAGTCGGTTCTTGAGCTATTAAGTCAATATATTGAGATACCGAGTCAATATTTTGAGATATTAAGTCAATATATTGAGATACTGAATATTTTGAGATATTAAGTCAATATATTGAGAAATTGAATCAATATATTGATACTACTTCAACATATTTAGATACTGAGTCAATATTTTGAGTTATTAAGTCAATTTTGTGAGATATAAAGTCAATAAATTGAGATACTAAGTCAATAAATTGAGATATTAAGTCAATATATTGAGATACTAAGTCAATTTTGTGAGACATAAAGTCAATATTTTGAGATACTAAGTCAATAATTTGAGATATTAAGTCAATATTTTGAGATTCTGAGTCAATATTTAAAATTTTCACATTACTTTGAGATTCTTAGTTTATATTTTGAGACACTTAGTCAATATGTTGAGATACTAAGTCAATATTGTGAGATATAAAGTCAATAAATTGAGACACTGAGTCAAAAAATTGAGATACTAAGTCAATATTGTGAGATATTAAGTCAATATATTGATACTAAATCAATATTTTGAGATATTAAGTCAATTTTGTGAGATATAAAGTCAATATTTTGAGATACTACGTCAATAAATTGAGATACTAAGTCAATAAATTGAGATACTAAGTCAATAAATTGAGATATTAAGTCAATATATTGAGATACTAAGTCAATATTGTGAGATATTAAGTCAATACATTGATACCAAATCAATATTTTGAGATATTAATTCAATATTGTGAGATACAAAGTCAATAAATTGAGACACTAAGTCAAAAAATTTAGATACTAAGTCAATATTGTGAGATATTAAGTCAATATATTGATACTAAATCAATATTTTGAGATATTAAGTCAATTTTGTGAGATATAAAAGTCAATATTTTGAGATACTACGTCAATAAATTGAGATACTAAGTCAATAAATTGAGATACTAAGTCAATAAATTGAGATATTAAGTCAATATATTGAGATACTAAGTCAATATTGTGAGATATTAAGTCAATACATTGATACCAAATCAATATTTTGAGATATTAATTCAATATTGTGAGATACAAAGTCAATAAATTGAGACACTAAGTCAAAAAATTGAGATACTAAGTCAATATTGTGAGTTATTAAGTCAATATATTGATACTAAATCAATATTTTGAGATATTAAGTCAATTTTGTGAGATATAAAGTCAATATTTTGAGATACTACGTCAATAAATTGAGATACTAAGTCAATAAATTGAGATACTAAGTCAATAAATTGAGATATTAAGTCAATATATTGAGATACTAAGTCAATATTGTGAGATATTAAGTCAATACATTGATACCAAATCAATATTTTGAGATATTAATTCAATATTGTGAGATACAAAGTCAATAAATTGAGACACTAAGTCAAAAAATTGAGATACTAAGTCAATATTGTGAGATAATAAGTCAATATATTGATACTAAATCAATATTTTGAGATATTAAGTCAATTTTGTGAGATATAAAGTCAATATTTTGAGATACTACGTCAATAAATTGAGATACTAAGTCAATAAATTGAGATACTAAGTCAATAAATTGAGATATTAAGTCAATATATTGAGATACTAAGTCAATATTGTGAGATATTAAGTCAATACATTGATACCAAATCAATATTTTGAGATATTAATTCAATATTGTGAGATACAAAGTCAATAAATTGAGACACTAAGTCAAAAATTGAGATACTAAGTCAATATTGTGAGATATTAAGTCAATATATTGATACTAAATCAATATTTTGAGATATTAAGTCAATTTTGTGAGATATAAAGTCAATATTTTGAGATACTACGTCAATAAATTGAGACACTAAGTCAATAAATTGAGATACTAAGTCAATAAATTGAGATATTAAGTCAATATATTGAGATACTAAGTCAATATTGTGAGATATTAAGTCAATACATTGATACCAAATCAATATTTTGAGATATTAATTCAATATTGTGAGATACAAAGTCAATAAATTGAGACACTAAGTCAAAAATTGAGATACTAAGTCAATATTGTGAGATATTAAGTCAATATATTGATACTAAATCAATATTTTGAGATATTAAGTCAATTTTGTGAGATATAAAGTCAATATTTTGAGATACTACGTCAATAAATTGAGACACTAAGTCAATAAATTGAGATACTAAGTCAATAAATTGAGATATTAAGTCAATATATTGAGATACTAAGTCAATATTGTGAGATATTAAGTCAATACATTGATACCAAATCAATATTTTGAGATATTAATTCAATATTGTGAGATACAAAGTCAATAAATTGAGACACTAAGTCAAAAATTTAGATACTAAGTCAATATTGTGAGATATTAAGTCAATATATTGATACTAAATCAATATTTTGAGATATTAAGTCAATTTTGTGAGATATAAAGTCAATATATTGAGATACTACGTCAATAAATTGAGACACTAAGTCAATAAATTGAGATACTAAGTCAATAAATTGAGATATTAAGTCAATATATTGAGATACTAAGTCAATATTGTGAGATATTAAGTCAATACATTGATACCAAATCAATATTTTGAGATATTAATTCAATATTGTGAGATACAAAGTCAATAAATTGAGACACTAAGTCAAAAAATTGAGATACTAAGTCAATATTGTGAGATATTAAGTCAATATATTGATACTAAATCAATATTTTGAGATATTAAGTCAATTTTGTGAGATATAAAGTCAATATTTTGAGATACTACGTCAATAAATTGAGACACTAAGTCAATAAATTGAGATACTAAGTCAATAAATTGAGATATTAAGTCAATATATTGAGATACTAAGTCAATATTGTGAGATATTAAGTCAATACATTGATACCAAATCAATATTTTGAGATATTAATTCAATATTGTGAGATACAAAGTCAATAAATTGAGACACTAAGTCAAAAAATTGAGATACTAAGTCAATATTGTGAGATATTAAGTCAATATATTGATACTAAATCAATATTTTGAGATATTAAGTCAATTTTGTGAGATATAAAGTCAATATATTGAGATACTAATCAATAAATTGAGACACTAAGTCAATAAATTGAGATACTAAGTCAATAAATTGAGATATTAAGTCAATATATTGAGATACTAAGTCAATATTGTGAGATATTAAGTCAATACATTGATACCAAATCAATATTTTGAGATATTAATTCAATATTGTGAGATACAAAGTCAATAAATTGAGACACTAAGTCAAAAAATTTAGATACTAAGTCAATATTGTGAGATATTAAGTCAATATATTGATACTAAATCAATATTTTGAGATATTAAGTCAATTTTGTGAGATATAAAGTCAATATATTGAGATACTACGTCAATAAATTGAGACACTAAGTCAATAAATTGAGATACTAAGTCAATAAATTGAGATATTAAGTCAATATATTGAGATACTAAGTCAATATTGTGAGATATTAAGTCAATACATTGATACCAAATCAATATTTTGAGATATTAATTCAATATTGTGAGATACAAAGTCAATAAATTGAGACACTAAGTCAAAAATTGAGATACTAAGTCAATATTGTGAGATATTAAGTCAATATATTGATACTAAATCAATATTTTGAGATATTAAGTCAATTTTGTGAGATATAAAGTCAATATTTTGAGATACTAAAGATACTAAGTCAATATTGTGAGATATTAAGTCAATATATTGATACTAAATCAATATTTTGAGATATTAAGTCAATTTTGTGAGATATAAAAAGTCAATATTTTGAGATACTAAGAGATACTAAGTCAATAAATTGAGATACTAAGTCAATAAATTGAGATATTAAGTCAATATATTGAGATACTAAGTCAATATTGTGAGATATTAAGTCAATACATTGATACCAAATCAATATTTTGAGATATTAATTCAATATTGTGAGATACAAAGTCAATAAATTGAGACACTAAGTCAAAAATTGAGATACTAAGTCAATATTGTGAGATATTAAGTCAATATATTGATACTAAATCAATATTTTGAGATATTAAGTCAATTTTGTGAGATATAAAGTCAATATTTTGAGATACTACGTCAATAAATTGAGACACTAAGTCAATAAATTGAGATACTAAGTCAATAAATTGAGATATTAAGTCAATATATTGAGATACTAAGTCAATATTGTGAGATATTAAGTCAATACATTGATACCAAATCAATATTTTGAGATATTAATTCAATATTGTGAGATACAAAGTCAATAAATTGAGACACTAAGTCAAAAAATTGAGATACTAAGTCAATATTGTGAGATATTAAGTCAATATATTGATACTAAATCAATATTTTGAGATATTAAGTCAATTTTGTGAGATATAAAGTCAATATTTTGAGATACTACGTCAATAAATTGAGACACTAAGTCAATAAATTGAGATACTAAGTCAATAAATTGAGATATTAAGTCAATATATTGAGATACTAAGTCAATTTTGTGAGATATAAAGTCAATATATTGAGATACTCATATATATATATATATATATATATATATGTTTATATACTGAAATTAAGAACTCCCACACAGCTGGTGCGACCAAGTGCATGCCTTTAATTATAAGTACTGACATTTGGGATGTCCTGTTTTGTTCAGAGGAGAGTTTGAGGATCGTGGTTCCTCTGGAAGACATCGACACGCAGGAGAAGAAGACGGTCAGCTTCTCCTGTAAGGTCAACCGGCCCGACGCCACGCTGAAGTGGACCAAGGCCGGCCAGGAGATCGTCTTCAGCAAGCGCCTCGTCTACCGAGTGGACAAAGACAAGCACACGCTGACCATCAAGGACTGCACGCTGGCGGACGAGGGCGAGTACACCGCCGTGGCCGGGGACAACAAGTCGGCGGCGGAGCTGATCATCAGCGAGGCGCCCACCGACTTCAGCGCGCACCTCAAGGACCAGACCATCACCGAGTTCGAGGACGCCGTGTTCACGTGCAAGCTCACCAAAGAGAAAGCAGACGCCAAGTGGTACAGAAACGGACGCGAGATCAGAGAAGGACCGAGGTACGTCTTTCCTAAACTCGTATCGGCTATACCTGCAAACTAGTCGCTTTTCGGCCAAAATTGCCGTTTTGAATGGGATGGGAAAATGTCATCCACGTGAATCGTGTAGATCCGAAGACGAGGCGAGACCTGGTGCTAATACGGCACCGGCTTAATTACCGTTAGCTACCGGACCGAATAGCAACGCGGATTTCGGTGCCACTTAAATGCCTGCGCTTCTCTCTGATGTTCCGAATACTGACGTTAGAGGAAATTGAAACATCAAATTGAGATACTAAGCCAATAAATTGAGATATTAAGTCAATATATTGAGATACTAAGTCAATTTTATGAGATATAAAGTCAATATATTGAGATATATATATATATATATATATATATATATATATATATATATATATATATATATATATATATATATATATATATATATATATATATATATATATATATATATGTTGATATACTGAAATTAAGAACACACACACAGCTGGTGCGACCCAGTTCATGCCTTTTAATTAAATGTACTGACATTTGGGATGTCAGTACGCACGCCGTAAGGGACGCTAGTTAACACTACACTCGACAGTAGATAACGTTAGCCTACCGTTAGCTAATGTGACCGTAAAAGAGACAAAAACAAACAAATAAAAAAGACACAAATGGCGTTTTATTTGTTTTTCTGCTTATTTTGTTTATGTACTGTAATGTATAAATGTTTATCCATTTGTTGTGAACCACTTTGTGATTTTTATCTGTGAAATGTGCTATAAGTTGTACTTACTTACTTTACTAGCTAGTTAACACTACACTCGACAGCAGGTAACGTTAGCCTAACGTTAGCTAGTTAACGCTACACTCGACAGCAGGTTACGTTAGCCTACCGTTAGCTAGTTAACGCTACACTCGACAGCAGGTAACGTTAGCCTACCGTTAGATAGTTAACGCTACACTCGACAGCAGGTAATGTTAGCCTACCTTTAGCTAGCAGCTGGAGTAAACACGGTTAAAATGCTGACAGCTAAACGGTGTAAAAGTGTATATGTATAATAAATTATATATATATATATATATATATATATATATATATATATATATATATATATATATATATATATATATATAACAAAACAAAGTATCGGCAAAAAATGTGTAAACTTTATCCAAACCTAAACTTAAGATTGTCTTTCAGGGCTTCCGTAGTTTTGCGTCTTTGTTTTTATTTCCCCAAATCGTCTCTGTTTAGCTCTCTGTTGTTCCAGGATATCCTGTTTTCTGCCTTGCTTTGTCTGGTTAATCACTAAACGTAAATGTATTATTATGCTAACGTTAGAGCTGAGGCTTAGGCTTTACCATCAACTCAAAGCTACCGACTGATCACCTTCCGTTTTGTTGTCCCAGATATAATTTTGAGAAACAGGGGAAGATGTGCACCTTGCGTATCAAGGAGTGCAGACCGGACGATGAGTGTGAATACGCCTGCGGTGTGGAGGACAAGAGATCCAGAGCCAGGCTCTTCGTGGAAGGTGAGCTTCTGCACATTCTGCTCACCACTTCTTTTCCTCTTCAGTACAAACCACTTCCTGTTCTGATAAGGGTTGCAAAATCCCGGAAATTTTCAAAGTTGGAAACGTTTCATGGGAATTAACAGGAATTAACGGGAATAAACAGGAATTAATGGGAATTAATGGGAATATACTGGATATTTTTAATATTGCTTCTTATAATAGCATTGGTCTATAAGAGGGAACTTAAATGTAGTTGGAAAAAACCCATCTTGCAGCATAATCTTGGTTAATACAACCTGATTATCTTTTTTTAATTAAAAAATATGAATCGATTTTGAATCGGTAGTGCTTGAATCGCGTTTCGAATGTTAATTGATTTTTTTGCACACCCATATTATTAACCTATTTGTGTTAATTGTAAAGCCCACTAAATGTTTCCAAAATTACCTGTCCCGCAGAGACACCGGTGGAGATTGTCAGACCGCCACAGGACGTGTTCGAACCTCCGAGCTCCGACGTTGTGTTCGAGGTGGAGCTCAACAAGGACAGAGTGGAAGTGAAGTGGCTGAGGAACAACATGACAGTCGTGCAGGGAGACAAATACCAGATGATGAGCGAGGGTAAAATCCACAGACTGCAGGTCTGTGAGATCAGACCCAGGGACCAGGGAGAGTACAGACTCATGGTCAAAGACAAAGACGCCAAGGCCAAGCTTGAGCTGGCAGGTAAGAGCGGCAAAACACCAAGATTTTGGAAGGGTAACCTCAATCTAGAGCCTATTTTCCCATGCTTTGGTGACTTAGGTGAACATAGTCCACTAAAAGTTCTGTTGTTGCTGCTGACAGACTCAGATTAATATTGTAAGTGTCTGACAACATTATGGGATGGATCCCTACAGAGATAGACCTTTTAGTTAAAGAGTAAGATCCTTTTAGTTTAACATGAAACAGCCCCGAAATCACCATCACCAGACTATACCAGACTCCATGTAAATGATCAGGACTTTTAGCGTGTATAGAGCCAGCATATCTCCACATGTAAATGGGTGAATTAAGGGTTTATTTCAATCAAACCAGAGTGGTGATTGTTGGAACAGTGGAAAGATGAACCAAGACGGCTTTTGATAGTTTAATTTAGTTTCTGTCCACTTTGAATGAAGATGCTAAAAGTCCTGATTATTTACATGGAGTCTGGTGGAGTTTGGTGATGGTGATTTCGGGGCTGTTTGATGTTAAACTAAAAGGATCTTACACTTTAACTAAAAGGTCCATCTCTGTAGGGATCCTTTCATAATGTTGTCAGACACTTAGAATAATAATTTGTCTGTCAGCGGCAAAAACAGAACTTTTAGTGGACTCTAACTGCTGCTGAATATTAGTCCTATTAGCTTGGATCTTGCTTAATACTGGACCGGTTTTAAAGACTGGTTTTTCCTATCAGTCACTTAGAAACAAAAACATGGGAACATGGGGTCCAGGTTAAGTTACCCTTTAATTCATACATGATCCGCACACTGAGGAATGAAAGTTTGAAATAAAAAGCTAAACCTGAATGAGATTAAAACAGGAATACAGCGTTACTCTCTGACTCGGTCTCCTCTCCGTCCTCCAGCTGTGCCTCAGATAAAGACCACAGACCAGACCTACGTCACGGACGCCAGGAAGCCCATCGTCATGGCCGTCCCGTACAGCGCCTACCCGCAGGCCGAGGCCGACTGGCTGTACAACAGTCTGAGTCTGCCCAAAGACAACATCCACACGTCGGCCGAACGCACCGAGTACTGGCTGAAGGACCCGCTGAAGGCCGACGAGGGCCGCTACAAGATCGTCATCAAGAACAAACACGGACAGGGAGAAGCCTTCATCAACCTGGAGGTCATCGGTCAGTTCTGCCGAAAAACTGATATCTGGGAAATATCTGGAAATGAGATGGAGACTGAACAAATGCTGAGTGCAATGAGTTCAGACTAATGCAGCTTTATTCACACAACAAACAAACATACTTTCATGAAAGGGAGAACAGTTGACATGCACCAAATGTATATGCCAAGGTTTCTCCTAGAAAGGAAGATAACCATGTGTACACCCTCCTAAGAGCATGTACCCATAGTGTCTCTACGAACATCAGAAGAACTCCTCCTTTATACTTTTTGTCCTCACACACTTCAAGCTATCTATTTCAGTGCAACAGTTTACTCTTAAACTACACCTTTTATAGCACGTGCTCCTAATAGATTCCCACATTCTTGGCTCCAATTCCTCT
This sequence comes from Perca flavescens, assembly GCF_004354835.1. NCBI lineage: Eukaryota > Metazoa > Chordata > Actinopteri > Perciformes > Percidae > Perca > Perca flavescens. The sequence continues at coordinate 496,311 of NC_041341.1, forward strand.
GTGTGAAAGTTGTACCCAAACTCATAATAGATTTACACATTCCTGTGGGTGAAAGTTGTCCCCCAGACTAGCCTTCTTGTGTAGTACCCTACATACAAGATATAAAATTCATTTGAAACATGTAGGCTGAAATATCCAACCTATCAAAACACCATGTTGCTTCCATACAAACAGTCTTAGGGCTTCTATCTATCTTTGCTAGTTTAAATAACTAATGCACCTGGGCCCATCTGTGTGCCTGGTCTTACAGGGAGGTGTGTTCAGGTGCATTCTGGGCGTGCTGGTCTTACAGGGAGGTGTGTTCAGGTGCATTCTGGGCGTGCTGGTCTTACAGGGAGGTGTGTTCAGGTGCATTGGGAGTATTGCTATCTTGAGGCAGCGGGAAGTGATGGCACCATTGACCAACAAAAACCTGGTCTAAAGTCAATAACGCAGCATTTCATTGTTATTTTAACAGAGCATTAGTAAAATGCTCCTAGGCTCGTGCACAGCGCGAGCACACTATGCTTGTTACACACACAGGGACGCACAGCAGCACACACACACACACACACACACACACACACACACACACACACACACACACACACACACACACACACACACACACACACATGCAGAGGATTACAAATAAAAACATTAGGGTGTAAATCCTCCATCATAACAGCAATCCTCCAAGGTCCAAACGCACCTGGCTTTTAAAGGGAATGGGAGATGATCTCTGATTGGTTGATTGCATGTTTTACGCCTAAAACACCCCTCTGATTAATGAAGACACTAAGGACAACCCTTTAGGACCAGGCGCCTGGTGCACAGACCCTTTTTACTGCCGTCAGACTAGTAAAAGTGGATTTGGACCCTCCCTAAACACACCTGCACCATCGTTAAAATAGGGCCCTGACACTTTGGTTATGTAATGTACGATACATGAACATATTCCGAATTTCTAAAATAAACATCTACCAGTTCAGGTTTCAACAGTAAGTGTTGCCCAATGGCCCGGGGCAACAAAAACGCTGCGTCGGGCAAGTAAATTTAACAACCCAGTTGCAGTCGATTAGTCGACTAATCGCTCGTTTTAGTCTTAGTCGACTAAGATTTCTTTAGTCGATTAGTCATTTTTTATGCTTATTCATGCTTAATTACTTATTTCCAAGAGACTTCTGAGCACATTTATGGTAAACACGAGATTTAAAGTGGTGCTTTTGCAGGATTAATTGTGGAGAAAATCTGTTTTACAGATGGTTAATTAACTACATTTATATTGTGCTTTTCTAGTCTTAACCACCTCTCAAAGCTCACAGCTCTGTCAATTAAATCAACTAATCCATTAGTCCAGTGGTTCCCAACCTGGGGTCCGGGCACCCCCAGGGGGGGGCGGCAAAGATCACAGGGGGGGCGCGAGTCTTTATCTGGTTTGAGGTTGAGGTAAAAAAAATGGTTAAATAAATTATGATAATACACTAGAATATATAATGTACACAAAAGTCTGTATATTCTGTTGTATCCTCGTTTTTCCTGCCGCCACGGCATCACTATTTTATGAATGAAACATGGCGGAGAAACATAACAGTGCTAATAACTGCTCTGTATCAAAAAAGAAAGTAAGGCTCTATCTCGAGAGTTACCTCAACTTTGGTTTCGGGGGGGGGGGGCTCAGCTTTTCTTAGACATGAGTAGGGGGGGCACCAAGGAAAAAAGGTTGGGAACCACTGGATTAGTCGACAAAATCCTATAAGTGTTAGTCGACTAAGAATTTCTTTAGTCGAGGACAGCCCTACTGTTCAGGCGTCATGGTCTTGGGCATCATAAATGACCTCATCGTTCTCTTGTGCAGTCCCTAAACCTTACCCTTGTATTCTAATGTCGCCAGACGTCCCGGGACCCGTGAAGAACCTGCAGGTGATCGACACGGCCGACGGCGAGGTCAGCCTGGCGTGGGAGGAGCCCGAGAGCGACGGCGGCAGCAAGGTCGTGGCCTACGTGGTGGAGAGACGCGACGTGAAGCGCAAGACCTGGACGCTGGCGACCGACCACGCCGAGAGCCCCGAGTACACGGTCACCGGCCTCCACAAGGACTCCATGTACCTGTTCAGAGTCTGCGCCCGCAACCGGGTCGGCAGCGGACCCAACGTGGAGACCGACAAAGCCGTACAGGCCAAGAACAAGTTTGGTAAGAGTCATAACCCT